>NC_080026.1:79833625-80136655 GCF_030020395.1 Manis pentadactyla
ATGTAGCAGTGTCCATAACCTCTTAAATGTGTTTTTTGCCCCCTCATCATAAATTTTTCTGTCCCAAGAGTCCCCAGAATAATTGACCTCAATAATCACAAGGCCCCCCCATGCTGCCTTCTCCCCTGTTTTGCTCAGTCTTTCTCCGGCCCCCACAACTATCTTCTTCTCCCATAGTTATAGTGCTCTCGTTTATTTTCTCTTCGTATCTCTTCACGTAAGTATTCATTCAAAAACGTTCACTCTCTCCCTTTTGCCTATGTATAAAACCCTTACCATGGCTAATCATGATCTGATCTAAACTATTTCTTGATCATCACTGAAGAAAAGAGACTGGATCACCAATAGCTACATCTGTTAGAATGATGGATGATTACCTTCACTGTTCCTCATTTTATTCTAAAATCCCACCCAAATTTTCTTGCTGTTGTAAAGCTGTTATCATCATAAGTTTCATACACATTTATCCAATAGTAGTAAATGAATGAATGAAACCTAGTGGTTCAGAAGGAGATGAGACTATATATGCTTTGAGGTCATGGTGAACAACATTTTTCCCCTCTAATTAATATCTTGCACAATATTACTCCAATGCAGAGCATGAATTATCCTACTTTTGCTAGTTTCTATACTGTTTGATCTTTTGGATTACACTGATTTGTACACTTCAATGAGACACATAGAGAACATGTGTTATCTCTGCTATGCTAGTTCTGAAGGATTTACAAAGGCAAAGAACCATGTTTCCTTGTCCTAAACTCATTTATTTCACATTATGATGTCCATATTTAAATAAAATAATAAGGGATTTCAACCACATAGGCTTCAGTATCTGGATGATAGTCATAATCTCCTGTCTTTGCTTTTTGGACTTTAGCTTGCATTTCTCTCAGATGGTAAGTCCTAAGGTCCTTATTTAGATATTGTATTATGGCAAGATTTAATTTACATATAAATACTAAAAATTGATAAACTTTAAGGAATCAAAAAAATAGCTACTTTAAAAAGATATTGTTAAACTCAAATTATTATTTTGGCATCATTATTTTAAAATAAAGTAATAGTATACTAAATATTTACTCCTAATCACACACACACACACACAAACACATATATCACTGATATTTCCTGCTTTTAATAACAATGTTTTTTTTTTCCTTGGAACAGAGCGTGAGAAGTGGTTTTGGAGAGAAATCATGAACACTCCCAAAACTAAGGCAAACAATTAGAGGTGTAAGTCCATTAATAAGAGGGGTTTTTGGAAGAATCATAAAAGCTTGAACAAGGAAAAGTTTTATAAAACAAAAGTATAAAAATGTTAATACTTGTGAGTATTATCTATCTCTTGCATCTTAAAGATAATTCTGGCTTTGACTATAATTTTCCCCCTTTTGCACCAATCATGGACATTTCTTCAATTCTGCTGTGCTTGGGCTTGGGGAATAAAATGAGAGAAAATCCAGAGAGGGATAATGAACAGAGGATGTGATAAAGGTTGATTAAAGAAAGGCTTTTGGATAATCTGGAGAAAAAGGCTCTGGTATGTAGTTGAAAAGAATTTTATGCAACTCTTCATTTTAAAGAAATGAATGATAAGGTCTGATTAGTCAGGATGAGTTTTATTTCCTGTATGAAGTTTGAGACTTTCCCCATTACTTATCTTCACCTCTCCCCTTGCTTTCTCTGCCCCCTTTTCCTTCCTCCCCCTAAGCTCATCCTTCTCGCTCCCTATCTCCTTTCTCTTCCACCTTCTCTTCCTTCTTCTCCCCCTCTCTCTTACTCCCCCAACTCTCCCTCCCTCTCTTTCTCTCTCTTTCTCACTCTCTCTCTCTTTCCTCATTCTCTTTTATTCTTTCTATGTGCCATAGATTTTATATGAGAATTGACTAAGAATTCTATTTACACTAAACTGGATAAAATGTTGACTGACAGACTTATTTTATACAACACAATCCTGCTTTTAACCATATAAGCTCTGTGTACTTGAAAAGATGCTTTTCCTCCAGCCGGGTATAGCAGTCTGTTTAAAATCGATGCATATGAAGAGAAGTAGACTCTTTCATCCAACAGCCCTCATGCAAAATAAAGCAGCAAAGAAAATTTGGAGATTACTATAAAAGAAACTCCAGTAAATTATGCTAAAATATTTTAAGTCTGCATATTATTTAGCCAAAGCTTAAGTCATAAGTCACTTCCTGTGCTGTTGTCAATATACAGTTAATCGAAACATGTAATATCAGGATAAAATAAAATGTCAATTCTTGTAACTTTGAAAAAGAGTGCTCAAAAAGGAAAATAAGTTTAGCTTTTAGATTGTGTTTAATTCTATAACTAGCATAATTTGATGTTCAAAAATTAAAATTATAGTAATTATTAATAGAACACAGAACATACAAATCAGTAGCTGGTGACTGTGCCAGTACGTTGAGATCAATTAACTTGTATTCTTATTCTCTGCATAAAAACTGGAATGCTTTTCACATTCTCTTGGCTATTGTTCTCTTTATGTTAAAAATGGATATTTAGAGTTTGACTACTTTTTAAAATTTTTTCCTCTAAACAAAAGCAGTGCTTTTTAGAAATAACTCAAGCTTTAATATAGAATTGCCTTAGAATGTTCAAAACCTCAGAAACCAGAGCTTATTGAACAACTGCAACTTTACTTCAAATGAAAGAGGGAGACTTAAATGAATGGTTTTTACTTTCCCAAACTTAAAGAGAAAGGATGTGCCTCACAACACCGTTCCTTCTTTCTAAGATGAGGAAACTGCTCTGTAATAGGCTCTGCTTTCTCAGTCTGGAACAATCCTAATACTTGAAATTTTTAGTATGATGAGCATAGTCTTGACCATTTTGGAAAATCTAAAGGAGTGATTCACTGTGAAGAAAGTAATCATATATGAATAATTTAAACATCATGTTAGTTTGAGTTGAATGATGTTCACAGATTTCAAATTGCACGTAGAGCTCTAATTGTTTCTTGAGTTTTTCCCCTTTCACGTAAGTATGGGGAACAAAATATTATTATAATTATGTCTCTTTATAATAGGTATTAAGAAAAGCAAACATTCTGTCCAAACACACACACACATACACATCTCAGAATATACTTAAAATGACTATAGGATAATTTTTTGAATTTTAATGAAATCCCATTAATGATGATTTACATAACTTCCAGCATACTATCTGGACAGTAGAAAATACTCCTCTCAAATTAGACAAGCACAAAACCTAGGTGCCTTTTAACAACAAAAGTTTATATTTTAGCCATTTTACTAGATGTGCTTTATGGGTTACCTCAGTTCTGCTTAACATTATTTTCATTCTGGAACCCAGAATGACGGAGCAGTCTCTTTCTGGAAAATGGCTTTTGTGGAAAACAAATAGAGATATAGAAAACTATGGACTAGCTGGCTGTTAAATTTTCTGCTTGACTAACAAAACTCCTATCAGCTCACATTTCATTAACAAAACACATCATATGTCTTAAACCTAATGACTAGGCAATAGCAAAGTATCATCCTCATTTCCAGGCAGGTCAGTGAACACCTTTAAGCAAATGTGCAATTCACACACTCATTTTCCATTTGTATATTACTGTGCTCTTTTGATTCTTTTTTTTTTTTTCACCTTTCAATCTGCCACAACCCATTCTATACATTCTATATACACTGAGTCGGGGACAGAAAAAGGAATCACCAAGAAAGGCAGCAGTGGTGTATGGTGGACATGTGGTTTCTGGTGCCAAGAGCCATTATATCTGGCAGGTAACACATGTAATCATCTACTAGGATATGAAAGCAATGCCCTAAAATCTTGGGTTGAAATGGCCAGAAGAAACAGAGGTGCTGAGATCCTATAAGGACAATGAAATATGGGTAATTCCTTTAAATGTGACTAATTTATTCTAACCGACAATTCTGTAGGGCCTAAGAATCTCAGGCTCATTAGCACTAAAGGACCTAAAAAATTAATATTGTTAACATAGTTACATAAAGGCATTGCTCTACTCTATTAATACTTAACACTCTACTCTGTTTGAAATAATCATCTTTGAGAAAATATCTGACGAAATGAGTATCCATTCAGTTCATGTTTCTTTGTTTGCCAAAAAATAAAATAAGAAATTCAATCTTTGGAAATGCCAGCTTTGGTTTCTCGTTAGTGGGATATGACAAATTAACTGTTTATACTTGTTTCCCAGTCTAAACTTATTATTAGCTCAGCATTGCCAAAACTTCACCATTCTTTTCAGATATATGTGGACACACAGAACAAAGCAGGGGAAAAAATTTCTGCAGGAAGAAGCAGCTTATTCACAGAAATTGTTTTCTATGACTATTACCTAAAGCGAATTTCATAAGATACATTCACAATTCTCCCTGTAGGACATACTTAATTGTAAAAACACCATGGAACTGAATTCAGATAGCACACATTCACCTGGACTCACATCCAAGAAATTACTTATGCTCTTAAAAGGCACCTTACGCTAAAGCCATTTCATCTAAACACAAAAGCACCCAGGTAGCACTTAAGAGGCCAAATTACCGCAGTTTTCTATAACCCCACCCACCTCTTTAAGACTCTTTCTTTGACTCCTTGTATAACCATTAGCCTTGGCCCTTTCATAGCTCATCAACAGAAAAATGTGTGCTAAGTGTGATCAGAGACAGGCTTGGACGGTTACATATATGAACAAGAAAGGTATTTTACTACACACAGCACATAGACTGCTCTTCATTGAACAATTTTCCTTGTCCCTTTCACTGTCAAAATATATAATGGTTACATGACATGTCATACAAATACTTCATCTTTCAGTCATCTAAATGCTTTTCAATATTTTCCGACATGTAATATGTTATAGTGAACATCCTCACACACATGTTTTTCCAATGTTGTTATATCCTTAAGATAGTCTGTGAGTACTTTGATTTTGGGAAAAGTGTACACATTTCAACACTTGTTTGATTGACAACCCTTCTGGATGACGCAGATTAATATTTCTTTCCATCCTTTTCACACATAATTGTCTACACAAAACATTAACAGTTTGTGAAATGACTGACAATCAGATAAAAAAGATACAGCAGTGTTTTAATTTGCAGTTTTTATTCATTAGGAATTTTAAACATATTTCCTGTGTTATTTGGCCATTGTAACTATTATCTGGTGAATTACCATGTCTTTTCACATTTTCCTATTGGGATGTTCATATCTTCCCTATAAATAAGAGTTATTTATATAAATGATATTAAGCCTTAACTATCCTATATATTAAACTCCCTTATCTCTGTCTCCAGCCTGTGGTTGCATTTTTCAATTGCTTTTTGCAATCAAATATGCCAGAATTCTCTGGTATCTGGCATGGATGTCTATTTAAATTTTTGAAGGGCTTTCCTCCAGACTATTCAGTTAAGGTTGGATGAGCAGCAGGCTCTGGTGAGGACTGAGATATTTTAAGTCAGGGGGAGGATCACAGACAGTTCTGGCACATAAGAAACCCTCATGACCTAAAGAGGGAACTTTGGGATTGTGGGCAGGGAAAATGTCTTCCTTGAGGACTCACCCATTTAGATGGGGCCATACCCTCTGGTCTTTTTTTTCCTCCCTCTCAAGCCTGAGTGTATATTTAATCATTGAACTAATACTTGACCTATGTTTGATAGCTCAAAAGGATCACTTGCAGTTCTGTGGTCTGAAATATATCTCTACATAGCTTAAAAAACTTCACTAAATGATTTTTGACTGAGGATTTCCATTAAGCAGCAAAAATCTGAGTATTTTCTGGAAAGAAATATTTTGTCCGAATACATATACACCCAAAAAGACTTGACTTCAGGACAACTTCTTAAATTTTAATTAAACGTCAATGATAATGATTTACATAGCTCCCAACATAATATCTGACCAGGAAAAACTATTTAAAAAATAATAAATTAATATATTATCTTCAAACTATACCAAAAAAACTGTAATAATAAAAAAAGTATGGTTCTGGCACAAAAACAGAGCCATAGATGAATGGAACAGAATAGACAGCTCATAAATAAACCCATTCATAATCTATGACAAAGGAGGAAAGACTATACAATGCGGAAAAGAGTCTCTTCAGTAAAAAGTGTTGGGAAAATTGGATGCAAAAGAATGAAACTGGACCACTATCTTACACTATACCCCAAAATAAACTCAAAATGGATTCGAGATCTAAATATAACATCTAAAACTATAAAACTCCTCAAAAGAAAACATAAGCAGTAAACTCCTGGATATCAGGTTTACCAATTTTGTTCTGGATACATATTCCAAGAGCAAAGAAGCAAGAAAAATAAACAAGTGGAACTACAGCAGGCTAAAAAGCTTTTGCACATGAAAGAAACTAACAACAAAACAAAAAGGCAGCCTGCTGAATGGGAGAATATATTCACAAATTACATATCCAACAAGGGGATAATATCCAAATTATATGAAGAACTCATAAAACTAACTCTTAAAAACATCTAGTTGCAAAATGGGCAGGGGAACTACACAGACATTTTCCAAAGAAGAGATACAGATGCTCAACATCACTGTCATCAGGGGAATTTAAATCAAAATTACAAGGAGATTCACCTCATACCAGTCAGAAAACAAGAAATAACAAGTGTTGGTGATGATATGGAATGCACTGTTGATGGAATGTAAACTGGTGTGACCACTATGGAAAAGAGTATGGCAGTTCCTCAAAAAAGTAACAATAGAAATACAATACGACCCAGTAATTTCACTTCTGGGTACCTAAAGAAAACATAAACACAAATTCTAAAAGGTATATGCACCCCATATTTTTTGCAGCATTATCATAATAGCCAAGATATGGAAGCAACCAGTATCCATTAATAGATGAATGGATAAAGAAGATGTGGTGTGTATGTATATATATAAATACACACACACACACACAGTACATTCCAGTCACTGCCCCTATGAATTTTCCAGTTAATTACTATACTGGCTTCCAAACCCAAAATAATTTTTTTTCCTGTTTTTTAGTTTTATATAAAAGGAATCATGCTATGTAATCATCTGGCTTTTTTGAATCATGTTATGTTTGTGTGATTTATCCATGTAGCTCTAGTTTGTTCATTTTCATTATGTCACTATAGATACATGTATTTTGGCAAACGGCTTAACAATTGTTGATTAAAACAATACTGTTAAATGAAAAGCTGGTAAGGGGAGACAATTTTCATTAAATTTAATTGGAAAACCATTTTGTATTCCATTCTAACACCAAAATCTAAAATCATATATATCAATAAATATTAGTTTGCATATGCATTAAAACTCACTTTAAAATTTAAAGGTCTGGTTTGAAGGTTATTGTACTCTACAAAAGTGAAAGAAAAAAACATGGAATTGCTGCATATGGACAACAGAATAAAGAGCTATAGATGATGTTTGTAGTCAACTCTCTTCATTCACTTGGTTTGGGCCCACTTGAATATGGCAAGCAATTCATTTTTTTCTGTATATTTTCTGAATAGTAACTGTTGTATAAATTGGTGAGTTTTTTCTTGTCTCAAACCATGATAATGTGATGTTGCTTTTTATGGTGTATTTTCAAATTTTATTTTCAGGTGAAAAGTCATTACACTCACATACACATGCACATACAAGATTTTATTCCAAAAGTGGATTAAATGTTCAAAAACAATGTGACAAAAAGTCATTATCCAAAGAGTTATTATTTCAGGCGTTTGTACCACAATTCACTTATTCTAATGTTCATGGGTATTTGGGATTGTTTCCAATTTGGGGCTGTTACAATATTACTGTAAACATCTCTTAGTGAACATATGCACCTATTTTCTTGGGCACATACATAGTAGTAAAATTACCCCATCAAGAGTAGGCCCATGTTCAGCTTTATTAGATACTGCCAAGCAATTTCCCAAAAGGTACTTTTCCAATTTTCACTTCTACCAGCAGGGCCTGTTGCTCTAAATCTTCACAGCCACTTGGTATAGTAACCTTTCTCTTTTTCTTTATTATAGCCATTCCATAAATTGTGCAGTGGTCTGTCCTACTGTTTATAATTTTGGATGTTGGCAGTAACTAACAAAATTACCACCTTTTCAAAACCTTGGATATCTTTTTTTGAAGTGTATGTTTAAAGTTATTTCATATATTTTTCCCCATTTGTCTGCATTTTTCTTATTGATTTGTAGCACATTATATATCCTGAGTGAGATCTCTTTGGCCTTTATATGTATAGCAAATACCTTCATGTAGATTCTAGCTTGCCTTTTCATTCTCTTAATGGTGTATTTTGAACACTAGAAAGTCTTAGTTTTATTATAGTCCAATTTGCCATTTCTTTTCTGGTTTCTGCTTTATGTGTTTTAAGAAACTCTTGCCTACTGGAGAGTTGTAAAGGTATTTCCTGTTATTTTCTGGGAGTCTAGTTGTTTTTCCTTTCATATTTTGATCATTAGTTCACCTGGTGAATATTGTGACATTACTGGGACCCAAATCTTACCACTGAGGTCTGAAGGGTGATAAAGGGAGATAAGGGAATATTATCAGTGATTAATGTCTTTTGTGCCTCCTGTGCAGTGCTTATATACTGCTATATGCTCTTCAAAACTTAGCAACGATACATTTTAAATAGGATTCTTTTATTGCAAGTAAATTTACTACAGTAAAGTTGATTAAAAACAGTCCACTTGCAGCATTTTTCTTTATTTTTACTTGGGTAGTCAAATATTCAAAATTATTTACTTGAAAGTTTGAGTTGGAGTCTATTGAAACATAGAAACAAATAGGCCTTACAAGTTTACATGATTGGCACTACTCATTGTGAAACCTTCACAATTAATACAAATTAAATATTGCTTAATAAAAGCTTACTGTTGTCGCATAACTTCTTGTTGCCAATGCTACTGATTAGCAAACAGTAATTGCCTGAAATTATCATATTGATTATGATCCAAAGCTTGACAATTCATTTTCACATGATTTAAATTTTATCTAAAGAGTTCTGCTTTGTCACGTTTGGGCCAGCTATAAAAACATAAAGATTAAAGTATATAAAGTGAATTCAGCAATTTTTATTTGACTGGAAGAAAAGTTTTATAAATCTCACCAGGGATCTTTAGAATGGGAGACTTATAGCATATATTTCTCTTGTTCTCAGGAAATGTAAAAAGGTTTTATTTGGTTTACACATTACTGGATTATTACAAGAAGTTATGTTCCCTCTGTCTATACTTAGCGTTTGTTTTTTTGAAAAAGTTTTTTTTTTCTTTTCAGTGAAGAGTTGTGTATGAGGAAAGGGAGAAATAAGTCAATTATTTGAACTTTTAAATGCCTCATGTCACAGCAGGCAATCTACTGAGGAGCAACAATTTGCAGTACTAAACAATAGCACTGGCTTGACTCATTTTTCAGAAAGTGTGGACTTAGGAATTAGAAGAAGTGATGAATGTTAATCCAAAGTATTGGATGTCCTTATAAAGCCTGATTCCTAAGCCAAAGTCTGATTTACATGTGGATAAAGTAAATTACACCCTTTACCTTTTAGAAATACAGTGGATATTCTTGGTCCCCAATTCCTTCCTCAAGGGCATCTCAAGTCTAAGTAACAACTGTAATAATGTTTCTCTGCTTTGGGTCTTGAATATTTCTTTTGATTATTTTGCTTGTAAAACCTTACAAGGTAGATTTCAGGGTAGTCATGCATCAAGCCACATTAGTTAAAACTTATGGGACACTGGTTGCTCTTTGAGTAAAGGACAACTTAAGTAACCCCAGGACTTTCGGGTTGCCAAAGCCCAGAGAGACCCACTCACTGAAAAGCTGAAGTCCACAACACGAGAATCCAACTTGTCTGACTTTAGGCCAACCCAGGAGAGACTATCAGATAAAGCATCAAGCTTATTTTTAAAATGATTCATACTCTTCTTGCTAGAACAAAACTTAAAATTTATATACTACCTACTAAACCATTGGGGAAAATGGTCTGCTCATCTGGGCAGTATTTCTATCAGAACAAACCAACATATGAAGTATTAAAAGCATGAAGATTGTCACTATAGTTATATTAGGCTAAATAATTCCCTTCCAATATTCTGTTAATTAAACAAATGTTTACTGATCATGTATTATGTCCCAGACATGGGAATTTATGCTGGAGGTTAAAAGGAAGGTAGAGAAAAGAATGTTAATGGACATGGCCCCTGATTCCACGTTAACTCACTTTATATAAAAAATTGAGGGTTTGTTGGTAGAAAATGGTTCAGCTTGAATTATTCTGAAGTTTATCCATATTTCAATAAAGCTGAAATGATGTAGTATTTGCACAGAAGAATTAAGAACTTTTTTTGAAAAACTGTGAAAATCCTTAGGGATAAAGCTGTTTGCTATACTCTGAGTTTTAAAAAATGTTTTATAATTTTTTGTGTTCTGAATATGCCTAGATAGCCTTTTTAAGCCATTTTACCCAATCTACAACCACAATTTTCTATCTCTTCATGCCTATAGTGTTGTACTTGGTTTGGATTACCTCAACAATCCTTTAATAAATGGATCTGTTTTTGTTAGCATCCTACATACAAGGTACTGTTCCAGACAATGGAGATACAATGGGGACAAGAATGACCAGAACTTTGCATTAACCAAGTATAGGTTTCAATGTGTACATGCTAGTGCAAATAAACAGATAAAATGTTTTAGAATGCAGTAAGTATTTTATAATGCAATAAGTATTTGAAAGAATAAAACATGGAGGCATGGTAGAGAATAGTAGAAATGAGCAGACTAGTTCAGACAGTGTAATAACTTCTTGAAATTCACAAGTAACCAGAGATGTGAGCATTAAGAAGATTCAGATTCTCAGAGTAGGGAAGAGCAATGCAGACAAAGAAAAGTGAATGAATGGGGGCTTGGCTTGCTACAGTGGTCAAAATAATCCAAAATATATGTATGATGATAAATTTGCTTAGCTAATTTTGATCTCACGTATAGCAGGAGATAATTCTCTGTGGGTGCTTAGCATTTCTGTATATCTTGAGAACAGAGGCACCAACTGGCTCTTTGTTCCAGACAATCTTTTCAAGGATGTTTAAGTAGAATGGAACATAGAGCTAGCTAGTGCTTCATTCAAATAAGGCTCTCACTGTAACAACAATCAACACAATTAAGGTTGACATCTTTTGTCTCTATCATCTATTGAGTAATCCACACCAGCATCAAGTAGTTACTTTTATTTGATAGATACATGTAAGAGTTCTTGTTTATAGATCTTAGAAAATGTACCCAAGGGCATTCGCTTCTGTGTTGTGCATCACTGACACTAATTCTAAAATTATGCACCCTTCTATAGGTAACCTTAGTTATGTGCACTTCATTCCATATTCTATTCTAATTTATCCCTGAGTTTGTTAAAGATCTCTCTATACAGCCACACTGCTGTGTGAAATTTATCTTAGTAATTCCCCAACTACAATTAGGAAAAAAAGTTAAAATTATTAATAAATATTAAAAAAATAAAATTCTACCTTTCATTGGGCAATTGCCTCCTTTTTAACAACAAAATTTTATCTTTCCCCAATCTGCCCTTTCTAAGGCAACCTAACAATACTTAACAGTACTTCATCCCAATTTCAAGAATATGACAGACATTCAAATTAATTTTCCCTTTCAAAGTATTGATGGTTTGTGAAATTAGACTCAGGGAGATAGTCTGGAAAACTAATATTAGCCTCTTTCTCTCTCCCACTCAAACTTCATGAATGAGGCAACATTTCTTTCATCTGAGTGACACTTGTGTTTTATTCTGTAAGTATCACCTGTCTCGATAAAGACTGAAAAACGGGAGCCAGGAAGATTAGTACTTTTCAAATAGAAGAAACTTAGATAAGAATCTGGGGTCAAATGTAGGGGCAACCAAGAAAAGAAATCCAATTTATGAAAACCATTAATTATAGCTACTTTATTTTGAAAAATTGCCTCAGTAAAATCCAGGAATTTTTTAAGTAACTCTTTTCCTTATGGGTTAAGAAAAGAACCTTTACATAGCTTTCTATTTATTCATTTAATATCAGTATGAATTGAGAAGACATCTTATAAAGAGCAGGAAAAATTACATACAAAAATGCCAGAAGAGAAAATAGCTTGCAAAACCTGGACCCATCCATTTTATTACAAGATTCTGGATTTACATGTTTTCATAACCTGCATGGCTTCCAACAAACAAACAAACAAAAAGAAAATACGGAGCAGAGGGTTTGAGATTTGCCCACTTTCATTTGTATAACTGAAAGTCTGAGAAGCTGAAATAAGATTTTAGGTGGATATTTTATACTAAAATCATTATGTCTTTAATAAAGTATCTTACAAGGTACCAGGAAGAACTTTCTTAAGTGGACAGCATTTCTCAAACCTATAATTCTCCTTAATTCTAAAGAAGGTAGGTGGGTGATTCTGTCCTTAAAACTATGAACAGTCAACCACAAACAAGTCTTTTCAGAAAAGCTTCTGCAAGATCTGTCCAAGTGAAAAGAGAAAAGCCAATGTCAGTATGAATCACTCAGCAGTAATACTCTAATTAATTCAATTCAGGTGAATTAATGGCAAATAAGATGACTGTCTATCAACTGTTGTGGGCTCTCCCTAGCCCCAAAGATATTTTAGAAAGGGCAAAAAATAAATAGTACTTTAAAAAGAAGAAAATGATGGCAATTAAAAACTTACACCCTATGGGATCAGGTTCATGCTTGTCTCCTGCCTCCTGTACACTCAATAGGACACATTAGTGTTAGGAGTGTAACCCTGTCTCAAGCTTTCTGATGCTGCCAGAACTCAACAGCATCATATCCATTGCTGCTGATGATCATGCCACAGAGTGCAGAAGGATATTGTCAGTAATGGTGTCTGAGATTTGCAAACCTTTGCAGTTCAATAATCTTCAGATTAAACATTCAAAATAAAGAAGAATAAAACATGACATGCATGGCAATTTTCTGGAGGCTATGAGCCTCTTGTTATCACTGTTCTTGTTTATTTGGGATTGTTCAAATCCTAGTAAAATGAGTCAAATTCCCTTTTGGTCATCTACTGATATAAAAATAATGATGAAGTGAGGTTTGAGTGTGCAATGACAATAAAAGACATTTAAAAGTATTAAATGGTTTAATCATCTCTCCCAGTTGAACAAATGGCCACAGATAAGAGGACTTAAAAGTACTAACACTTTTGCTCCAGCTCAGACACTGTCTCCTCCTTAATAGTTAATTACTGCACACATTCATATGCACATGTGCTCGTGCGCGCGCGCGCACACACACACACACACACACACCTTTACACTGTCATTCTACATTCATAAGTATCTGCTGAATATCCTTTGTATTCCAGGTGCAATCCTAGGTTCTGTGATGGAAAAAAATGAATAAAGCAAGGTCACTGCCAGATAGAGGCTCCCAGCTGAGCTATTTTCTGCTTTATTCCATAAATTAATTAGTTATAACAATTGGGGTTCAGATATCTTTATATAAAAAATTAAAAATTTTAATCCAGTTGAGCACCTCATTATACAGCATATTTACTAATAGTTTATCTTTACTCCCCATTTTATTGATGTATAACTGACAAATAAAACTGCATATATTTAAGATATACAGCATGATGATTTAATAGATGTATACAATGTGAAATGATTACCCAAATCAAAGCAATTAGCACATCCATCACCCCACATAGTTACCATTTTGTGTGTATTGATGAAAACAATTAAGCTCTATTCTCTTAGTAAAATCAAGTATACAACACAGTCTTCTTGCTTCTAGTCACCATGTTGTACATTAGACCTCCAGAACTTATTCATCTTATAACTTTGACCCTTTTACCAACTTTCCATTTTCCCCAACCCCCAACCTCTGACAACTACCATTAACTCTGTTTTACTATAATTTTTTTAGATTCCATATTTGAGTAATACTATACAGTATTTTTCTTTCCATCTGTATTATTTCACTTTGTATAATGCCATCTTTCAAATGGAAGATTTTCCTTCTTTGTATGGATGAATAATATTCTAAATTATACTACATTTTATCTTTTAAAAACGATAAAAAAAAAACTATCTACCATTATTTAATATTTAAGGAGCCAAGACAGTGTGTGAAGAAGTTTGCATATAATATTCATT
Organism: Manis pentadactyla; assembly: GCF_030020395.1. Classification (NCBI taxonomy): domain Eukaryota; kingdom Metazoa; phylum Chordata; class Mammalia; order Pholidota; family Manidae; genus Manis; species Manis pentadactyla. The sequence continues at coordinate 79,847,823 of NC_080026.1, forward strand.
TATTCAACAAACATTTATTTGTATCTACTTTGTACTAACTAGTATAGGCTGGGGGCTTCCCATACATTTTCAAACATAAAATCTGGAGCTTTAGTCAAATAAGTGATGATTAAATCCAACTTTCATAACCAATTGACTACAATAGAAAGAACTATTTATCTCTACCACCTCTACTCCTCTACATTTTTTTAACACACTGTGAAATGAAATTGTGCATGAAAAACTATAATTCCCACAGAGCTGTACTAGGAGTATGCTCTCTCTCCTTCTACTCTATAGCAACTAACCCTACAAAAATCAAAATTTTACTTGGATCCAGTTCTTTCTTATCTTTTTTCTTAGGAGGTGAATTTTTTTTTTTTTTTTGCTGTGTGTTTTTACTTCAAAATAATTTCAAAAGTACTAAAAAGTTGTAAGGATGGAACAACTTTTTTTCCTGAAACATTTCAGAGTAAAGTTGAAGATTTGTGCCCCAATACTCCTGAACACTCAGTGTATATTTCCTATGGAATGGGCATTCTCTTTCATAAGGCCAGTTCAAACATCAAAATCAAGAGATTATTAATGATATATTACAACAATCTAAAACCAAGACTGTGTCCAAGTAGGAGTTTCTAAAGTGTTTCTTTTTATAGAAACTAACCAGCTCAAAAGTACATTTCGATTATAAAAAAAAAAACCTTGGAATTTAATTATAAAGCATTTGTGAAACAAACTGAGAAGTCAAATGATAAATGTGAGCACTCACCAAAATACAGAGCCAAAGACAGGCTTGGAAATTGGGAAACAAATTTTCTAATTAGAAGACCAACTCATGCAGCACAACACTGAAAAAATCTTATGGAAGTGGCCTTCCTGGGAGGGTGGTGGAACCCTCCCAGGGAAGATTAAGAGGTACAGCAGCACAGCAGGGAGGAGGACTGATCCCAATAAGCAAATTTTAGTACGACCTTTGCAAGTAAACTGGAATTCAGTTGTGCCTCATATAGTCAGTGGCTGTCTACAGTCTTCCCCTTGTCACGTACAGTGGATACAGAGATCAGACAATGCAGGGTAAAGACCAGTCAATCCTTTTGACTACAGGATATCCAAAGTGTCCTGAGGGGCTAGAATTTTTTTCCTGTGGAATGTGGGAACAGAGCTGCCAGCTGTAACCCAGGCATACAGATAGGTGAGGAAAGGGTGGAATCTCTCAGACCTGCTTGTCTCTTTTTTTTTTTTTCAGTAAAGCATAGCCCAAATTTTATTCCAATTTCTAACAGTACAGCCACTTCAGGAAACATCAAGAACTGTGGAAATGGTGGCGTGCTGGTCCCTGTGCCATGTGCCTTCCCCCTTACCCAGTGGATTCATTGTTTTGCTCTTTGTGCTTTCCCCTTTTAAAAAGATAATCAACTTATTATTTTAAAAAATTACCCATAAATGAAGAGAGATTCCACCTGGTGGCTCCTCCTACCCTTTAAAAAAAACAGTTTATACATTTTTTGGCTACTCTCCTTGGTTTAATTTGCTTTCTTCCATATGTGCTCTTATTGGCATATTGCCATGCCACCTGCTTGAAGTTTGGAATATTAACTTAGAACGCAACATAGGAGGTTTTATTCTGTGAGACATTTACATGAAGACAGAATCTTTGATTTTAACAACTTATCTGTTCTTCCTGCTTATTTCTTACCTGAACTTGTCATAATGCTGCATGAGGGACACAGCTGGTTACTATGGAATTGATTGATGATTCATAAAAGATTATGATTTGAGGTAAAAATTAAGCAGAAAGAACTGCTGATTTCTTAAAGAGACAAGGTAAACCCAGATTTTCAAATATTAGCACAGACCATCTGTTAATTTAAGAGTAACAATTCTAGTTTTGGAAAAATTTTAGAGTTAGTTTCAAAGTCTGCCTTATGTTAAAGGTAAAGTCTTAAATTTATTTTAAATTTAGGGTCTTTTTATTTTAAAAGTTTCATTTTTAGCAGACTAAGTTCCTCCTAATACCCACATGATGAAAATTTACCAATGAAAATAATGCACATATGCATGCACATGCTTTATGTATTATCATACATTATTCCTAACAATCATTTGGACTAAATAACTTACCCATATTTTTTTGTTGAGCACAAATTGTGGCAGTGTTTTGAAAATATAATCTTAGCTCCAAAATTTAAAATTTAACTTCTAATTTTCAGTGTCCTGCTAATTTTGTGAGTTTGAGATATATTTTATATCTCAGTATGCATTATAAAGGAATTTGTCGGCATTTTGCTCTTCATTGTTTTTTTTTGGTGTCATTAATAAACAATTACATGAGCAACATTGTGTTACTAGATTCCCCCCATTATCAAGTCCCCACCACATACCCCATTACAGTCACTGTCCATTAGCACAGTAAGATGCCTTTATAGTCTTTGTCTTCTTTATAATAGGCAAATTAAATGGCCATTTAAAATTAAAATAAACAAAAACCATCTCCTAACAGCTTTTATACTGTAATATCAAAGCCATAAAATTTAAGCCTTGGATTCTAACATCCCCTTGGAGAAATAATGACTTTAGTTTCCTGTTCCCTGCACAGCCTCATCTAGCCCACAAGGGCTTGCCCTCCTCACCCTGCCACTGTTGCATGGGCAGCTCATGCCCCACAGTCCACTGGCACAGCTATTTTTTGCTTTTTCTGGTGTCCCCCAGCTGCAGGGAGCATATACCAAGCAAGCTTCTGAGGGATACCCAGAATAATTCTGGAATTAGTAGTAGCACCCTCAATCTTTCCAGTTGGTGGGATTTGGTCAGAAAGCTCTGGGAAAGATTTCTTGGAGAAGATAAATTCTGTATGACATACAGAATTATTGCAAATAATAGGAGGTGCATTATATAGCTAGGAAGCACTGAATTAGTGTTTAGGACAAAAAAAAGCAAATAAATGAAAATAAACCATTATTAACACAAGAGAAAACAAAATGTGAAAAGGAAAGATAAAATAACCATTGTATAGTACATCAGTGAGCTCTGAATGCTTCCATTTAGTTGTAATACGATAAACATGAATATTCATTTAATCAAAATTATGATGTATTGTTTCAAGAGGATGGGAACTCAGAAGTGTGCACAAGTGTGATAGGGCCCGGAAGAATAAAGCTAAATTTTATCTTCTATAGTGGGAAGCCAATAAATAAAGCCTATTACTAAAAAAAATTTTTTTTAAACCCTGCAATATAAGCCTGTTATTTAATGATGTGGAGAGATCGTAAAGGAATCAGCTAATATAAATGGAAGTGGCTGCATCTGTGCAATAGGAAATGGGCTGAGTAAAAAGCAAAGGAACCATTTTGATGCTTTAAACTACATGCATATGTAAGTTTGAGTTTTAAAAAATTAAATTGTAAAATACTATACTGTATATATTGAAATCTAAATGCATTTACAATTTTGAATGTTTTCTGACTACATTTTAATTTACAAGAGGTTAGTAAGTTTAACATTCTAGTTGGGACTTTAAGAACGCAAAACAAAATATTTATTTTCCTGTAAATAGAAAAAAATATTTTAAAGCTACTGAAAATGAAATAAAGTGGAATATCTAAATCATAAATCTGTAACCACTTTCACTGGCAGTAAATTTGGCCAGAAAGGAAGACAATTTGATACAAAGAACTCAAAATTACATACATAATAAGCCATTTACAAAATATTGAAAAGAATAGGAAAATGACATGGAAAGTTGTTGTGTCCATTGCATAGTCAGCAGGATTATGGATGACCCTGAGAGATGTCACACATCACAATTGTGTCCTGACATGTTTTTTTCAAATATTTAACATTCACAGTAAAACTGATGGCGAAAATAACATTTATCATCTGTGACTTTAACAAGTTTGTTTGTGATGATTTGAAATATTTTAATTTAATTCCCTCTCAGAAACTACTTTTGGATATTTTAATTTCAGTTTCAAATGCATTGATTCAAAAATCTAGTATTTTGATACATTTGAATGAGCATAGTATTATATAATCTTACCACATACTTATTAATGGTGCCTGACTTACCTGGTCACAGAACTATAAATCTAGACTCTATTAAGTATCGAGCAACATTTTTAATGTATATATGAAAATGAGAACTTTGCATTTTAATCCCAGAGGCCTCAATTTGTCCAGACTAGACATAAACCTAAGATAGAGAAACCATGTAGAATGAATGGCAATTTTTAACCATTTAACCTAAATTTTCTCTCAGATTTCAACAATTACATGGAAGAGCTGGCAGATCTAGGAAAAAAAACAGCTAAAACATCCAGGCAATAGAACAAGAAAATACACCCAAAGACTAAGAGCAGAGTGTGGTTAGGCCACACAGGGGATTTCATACCCATCTTAGCTCATCATCTGCATGGAAGAAAGCGTGCACACAGATTTTACTCCCACATAGTGTCTAACCTTAACCCCTATAGTCAGCCTTGCCAAAGCTCTCCTTTCAGGTTCTAGGTCTCAGATCCATGATCTGGGGTGGTATATCTCCTGATATGGGTGTAGAGGTAGGAGTGGGAAGGGCAACCTAAATAAGATGTATCTTTCTCCATAGAGGCCTTAGGTATTAACTTTTGAAAAAAAATAATAAAACGTATACGTTGTACAACATTTCCTATGGTGCAAAGAGAATGTCGGAAATCTTGGACTGCAGGCTTATGAATCCAGATCACTTTTCATGGAAAAAAAAAAAAAGAGAGAGAAACTGAGAAATAATGAGATTGATTCACTGACAGCATTGTTTCTAGGGCATATCACAAGGCCTGGACATTTTAACCCAAACCTTATATGACTTAAAATTTGTACAAATGAGATCAAGAAAAAAGGACCCTTTTTTCTAATCGTCTTTTCCCAAGTATTAGTTCTTTTATACTCCTTATCCTAAAAACTTCATGCAAACATCCCTGGCCCCATTTCCCATATGCATGCCTAGTGCAAAACATATTTTAAGTGTGCATGCACACACACATGCAAGCGCACACATGCATGAACACACACACACATATCCTTTCTTCCTATAGAGGAAGAAAGGTCAAAACTGTCTTTTGAGATATAGGTACTAAATTATCATACCTTTAAAGATATTCCTATATAGAAATGGGAAGTTAAAATATTTGGTTGAAAAATATAATTCATACATATGCAACTAATCAACAGTAAGTTCATTTTATAGATAAGATTGCAATGAGGGCCTTCCCTGTATTTTTACAGTCTTTGTACTGTTATTTCACAATTCCTCCCATCAAGGGGTGGTATATACTTTCTGCCTTTTAATTCTGAGTTTAGCTACATGCCTTCCTTTGGCCAATGAAGTGTTAGCAAATGTGATTAAGCAGAGTTTGAAAGGCTTTGTCTGATTGGATTGGCAGCACTTGATGAGATCATACTCAGGGTAGCCTATTAGGAGATTAAATACAAAAAAAGCCTGTCCTCTGCCTTGTACCATCTGAAAACCAGCCAACGACATGGCGGTCCACACTGAAACAAGATCCAAGTGAAGCTTAGCCTCAATCCTTACCTCTACACCCTAAACCAAATGAATGCTTATTTTTTTGAGTCACTAAGAATCAGTGTTTTATTATGCAGTGTTATTTCAGCAATAGATCGCTGACATAGAGATCTCTCTTTGGATGACATTTATAAGAATATCACCTATAATGCATGGGAATAGCCAATGAACATTAGAAATTATAATTCTAGAAAATATACTACATAAAAATATCATGTAGTATTAAGTTTGAAAATATCACACTGAAACTCATAACTTAGAAAGTCATAGTTGGAAATTTAAATTCTTGGCATGAAGCAAAATAAATATAAAAATACATATATAAGTAAATAAACTGCATTCTGTTTCCTAAAATTTGTCCTGAAAAGAAAGACTCTATTAAACTCTCCAATAGTATTGGATAAACATATATAACATTGTCTTCATAAGTCTATTACATTCTTCAAACTGTTAGATACAGGCAAAGAGACTCTTAAAGCAAACTCTTTTCCCCAGAAAAGTTTAACGTTTGGATTGATAACATTATAACATTTGCAATGGAGAGTCATCAATCCAAGCCAAGTTCTTCAAGATTAAAAAGGTACATAGGAGACAAAGAAAATTTCCAAACTTTAGGGAAAAAAAGGGGTGGATAACATTTAAGAAATAGAGAGGACAAATCTAGAAAGTTCAACATGGGTCTAGTATAAGATATGAAAGTCACTTCTCTATCCCCCTCAAAAAAAATAATCTCAATAAAAAACAGAAAATGAATAGAAAGAAATAGTGGTTTAAAAACTTAAATGTTTCCTTTAAAATATATTAACTTGACATCAAAAAATAAAAATAAAAAGACAATGATGATGATGATGATGAAGGGGATGAAAGTGGTTGCTGAGGCAGTCTCCCAAAACACAAAGACAGGTAACAGGATAGGACGTGAACTAACCTTGGCATCAGGATGGGCTTCTTGGATAGGAATGCACTGTTAAATATTCCTGGCTCCTTAGCTAGGGTGCCTTTAATAAACTGAAGATTATGTTTAGTGGCATCAAATTTTGGTGCACATTCCCAAAGAAAACCATAAATAGGCAGTGATTTAACCCTTCAGAAAGGATGCACATTATCCATCTTAAAACAGAGTCTTTACAAACAAAACAAATGAACAAATTGAGAAACTAGAACATGAGTAAGGTTGGGGAACAAGATATGAACCAAAGGAGAAGAAAAAGAAAATGCAATGTGAGTGGGAAGACCAGAAAGCCCCCCAAACACTGCTCACCTATGTATAATTTGGGGTATGGTCCTACAAAACAAAACACCAACTATAAAACAAACACACAAAGGGAATAAGAAAGAAACTTATTTCAATGTTATAGAAGTTTTTCTAATTAGTTTCTACAAATTATTTCCCTTTATATTATTTATTTTCCTTTTGTGAGTTTTTAAGCACTGAATCAATATAAATAAAGTATCTAAAGCATCTGAGGAAAACTTTACTTCAGAAGTCAGTGGTAAATATACAATTATTACTAATTATATCCCATAAGAAAAGGGAAAAAATGGTGATTGACAGGTTAAAAATTAGTATATAAATCTGATCTTCAATATATCAATCAAATTAACTTCTTTTTCTGAATACGTATTTCTAACAGTGTTATAATACCTCTGGAGAACTGGAATACATTATACTTTTCTAACTCATATTCATTTCTATTGGCAATAAATTATTATCGTCCTAGAAGAGGGAACACAAAAATTCTAGTCCTTTTTGTTTTTTCAATAAACTCATTGTGTAACTTAGGCAAGTCATCCAAACTCTCTGGACCATCATTTTCTCATCTTTAAAGCAAGACAATTATAATATATTTCCACACAGTGCCATTTTGAGTGTATGAGGTATTACTGTAGATACTGTGATATGCCATGTATAGATTCCTGATTGAATCCTTACACTATTATAGAAGAATTTTTATCCCTATATTTCTGATAACCAAACTGAGTCCAGGAGATATTAAATAACCTGCACAAAAGCATACACACGTGTGTTAGTGTTCATACCTCAGTTTGTCTCCACTACCATACAGTACGCCATCTAAATGGTTGTAATAAAACAACTATTATCTATCAGTCATGGAAGAACTGACAGTATGAGTAGTAGTTAGACATGTTAATTGTTCACGTTATGTAATTTGAAGTGTGTTTGAAACAGTCTCCTCCCATTAACCACTGGCCCCTATTTTTCTTGTGTCCTCATTAAGTATGAATTACTTTAGGATTCCAGATATTGTTGCAATTAGAGTTGAAATATGACAGAAGGGTGTGAATCATTAGATATCTAGCTGATAACAGAGCCAGTCAGGAATAACACACAGGATAAAAATATGAGCAAAGTTTTAGAAAATACCCAAAAGCAAATTCCATCTACTTTACACATTCCAACACTCAGCTGATAGAGGACAGCGGCAGTTACTCTTTTTCAATATTGGGAAAAGCAAATCTGGGATCCCAGGTAAGAATAAGGCTAAAGACTTTAAAGCACTTTCAGACCAAATATAACTGTTTACAACTTCCAATAGACAGAAGCCACATGGCTTCTAAGAAATTATGTAAGGAAAAATATAGCAATTCAGAAATAAAAAGGCTAGTTAGGCAGTTAATTTGATCTAGGAAGACTCATAGGCAGAGATGTTTCCTCTTTTTCAATCCAAGGGGCCTAGAAGAAATGGACAGCAGCAAGAAGGAAACAGAACTTTCTACTGAGCTCCATCCCTCACACCTCGCCCAGGACACCTCTCACAGTCAGTGGGAGTTCGTGTCTACAGATGAAATACTTTTGCCATCTCATATCAGAAAGGAAACTTGACCTTATTTTGAGACTGAAACATAGCAAAAGGTTATTAGTATTCTCTGCATCAAAGACTAGTCATCTTGTAATACTCTAACTGCTTCCACATTGGACCAAAGGTAGTAGAGTTCTTTAGATAGAAGCACTTCTTCCTGGCAAAATATTAATCAATAATAAAAATGCTAATTAACAATAATAACTAATTTGGCCAGAGTTTTTCTGTTTCAGGCACTGTGCTATTTGCTTTACAAATTCAATTCTCTCAATCTCAGGAGGTAGTCACTGCATTTTACACAAAGAAGCTGAGAATGACAGAAAGCATGTGACATGGCTAAAATAATACAGCTATTAAACAGTGAATGATGACCTGAAATTGGCTCTGAGTGCAAAGCTTTCTATGTTAATTATTAATTAAAACAAACATTTTGAGTTTTATTGACAAGTCTTATTCTGATGAGGCTGTTCTTGACCATAGTTTTCTAGATAGCAATTGTGAACAAATCTCTTTCTCTTTGTCTCTCTCTTGCATAAGGAATATTTACAAATAAAATATGTAGAAATGATTTCATCTTATAACATCCAGAAATCAATAAATGTATATATTTTTCTAAAAATGCATAAAAGAACTCCACATTGTCATCATTTAAAAAACAAAACAAGATAATTCTGTACCTGCATTTTATCATGATGAAATGGAAAAAACAACAACAACAACAAAAACCGTGAGGTTAAAATCTCCTTGAATACCTATTTCCAAAAGTGCTAGTTTCTATGTAAGATTATGAATGCTGAAAATTCACTTTGTACTCTGCTTACTAAAAGTATTTATTAGGCCAGGGTGGCTGCTGACATGCTCATAAAGTGTTCTTCTTATAAAACACAAACAAGAAAACAGCTAAATCAAATGCTTCCTAAAAACCGTTTCCATATTTATAACTCAAAAAACAGATTTGCTGCACGTGCAACTCTCTGGAAGCACAGGCTCAGAGCAGAGTCGAGATGGTAAGGTGTGTAATCAGTATGGCCGATGTGGCAATCCCTAGTGTACAGGAATAAAAACGAAAGGCCCCAGACAACTGGGTGGTGATGCACACTGAGCAGCTCATCGTGGCTGCAAGGGTCAGGCTGAAGTGCAGAGAGCTCAATCCCAAGGCAAGAAGCAGACATGTGACAGTGCGATTAAAGTGCACGGGACTGCAGGTCAGGGGGATGTGCCACCAGGCAAGTCCCTGGCCTTTCTGGACCTTAGGATCTTCATTTGTGCGATGAAGACATCAAGACTCAGTATCTTTGGGGGGTTATAGATTTTTGGAGAATTTGACGGAAAATAATATACATACCCACATTTATCTGATATTTTACATAAAATCTGGGGTATCCCAGGCCTTTGGTCCTCAGGACCCCTAAATTAAATGATATCTAAGGTCTTTCCAGCTCTCCCTTTCATTTTCTCTTTCTAATACAAAAGAAAATATTTTTCATAGATTAAGTAATATTTGACCCGTTCCTTTTGACTTTCCAGAGTTCCAGATAGATAACTAAGCAATTAAATAATGAAGATGATACTTCAGCACCGTGGGAGTATCTGCATGTGGTTATGCATGTAATAAGCATTAGTTCTAACCACTGTCTTTTCAACTCATGCAGGTTATCATGGGTTTTATTTTCTTTTTCACTCTAATAGCAACCTTCTAATTGTTAAGGATTCTCTTTTCTTTTTCAGAAAAGTTCAAAGTGGTCAAATCTCTGGCTACAGGCAGGCGACATGTTTGCTAGTCAACCCAAGAGCAACTTACAGTCATCTCTCAGAGGAAATGACAGTGACAAGTGCAGTCCCCTGCAGATCCCAGAAAACTGGCTCTGCTTCTCTATTCCTGGATTGCCACGATCATATCACTCCCCTCCGGCCTGTGTGCCACACAGATTTTAGAACATGCCAAGAGAGAGACATATGCTCTGTGCTTCACAGGGCCTGGCCATGTCTCACTCCAGGAACAACATATTCATGAGGCCAACTTAGATCTTGACCCACCATCCTAGATGACACTCCAAATATCCAGAACCCAAATGTCCCTGCCCAACTGACCCTAAGGCTTTCTTCAGAGTCTGTTCAAAAGTCTCCCTAGGCCTACAGGATGGCCAAGAGTTAGCTGATTCCTGGAAGTGTTGGCAGAGGTTGAGCAAAGGCTGGGGTGTCCACCATGTGAGGTTACTACATTGCGGAACAGAGGCTATGGTGAGACGAGAAGGGCAATCTGCAGGCCAGATACTGAGATCTGCTCAGCCCAACATTTCCATTTCAAAGGAAAGCACTGAAGTATCTGAGAAAAATAAATGTGAACCTGGATGCCCAGGCAGTTGCAAAGGTAGATTTGTAAAGGTAATAGGTTAGAATATATATATTTTCTAGATATGTATGTTTGCTTGATTTATAACTTTCAAATATTTAGAACTATGACATATATACTTCCATTTGTACCCTTGCCCCAGACCACAATGTTGCAAAGAGCCTACCCACTGCCCTCCTTCAAGGTTATCCTTTCACATCCAATTCATAGACTAAATTGCCATCATCTCCTTTCCTCAGGGGTGAGGTGTTCTGTTTCTCCCTCTACTCTTTTCCACACCTATGATACAGTATTCACTCTATGCCACATGCCCTGTGAACACAACCCTGGTTTGCAAAAAACAAGTTTAGTTTTGAAAATTATTTTTATGATATGGGTTTTTAAGGCCTCCTTTATTAGTAAAGACTAGAAATAATTATAATATCCAAAATGTTGTGGATGCATATGGAAAACTGAGGATAAAGTCAAGGATACAAGAGGGTTGGAAAAATAGCACAATGTTTAAAATATCAATATATTGTATCATAGCTTATCAGTCATTATTTTTTTAAACTTTCACATAAAAAATCTTGATGAAGGTAATATCTTGTGATCTCTTAGAGGTAGGCAATGACTTGGGCCTACCTAAAATTCATAATTATGTAAGTGGTAAAGATTCAAAATAGACTGTGTATAGATATGAAGTGCATTTCTCCTCAAGAATAATAGTTAGCCTTTTCTTGTATCTGAGGATCCAGATTATTCTTTTTATGATGACAATTTTTTTGAAAATACTTAAAACCTAGCCTTCTAGGTTGAGAGCATATTGATAACATCAACAGAGAAAGATCATAGTACTGCAAACATAAGTCAACTGTCATGCTTTGCTGTCTATCCTCCTTTCCATACCAAAAACATAAAAATTGTACAGAACACCAAAGAATGGTTTCATGTGGGTGTGTTAGTATGAAGTGGGTATAAAAGAGAATGTAATATGTGTTTTTCATTATATTGGGAAAAATACTCTACATTTTCATATAATTGCTGCCCTGTAGAAAAATAGTTTTGAGAAATTTTTTTCTAAATGTGAAAGTGTAATGAGAACTTTGACAAAATAACCATGACTCCTATTTTTAGAAGACCAATAGCAAAAGCAACAGGATTAAAAGTGCAGACTTTTCTCCTAAAAATCAGAAATTAATCTTAAAAAAGAAATTCAAAGTCTGAAAGCACAATACCCTTTTCCTGCTTGTAAGGAGAGAGAATCTGTCAATGTTGACCAACTTTCCCATTGGGATGAGTAGATGAAATACCTGAAGATTCAAATTGGTTGCACTGAGAATGTTTAAGTCAGTGTACCCTAGGAGAAAAATATTGACAAAAATAAAAAATTTGAAGGGAGGTCACACACCCATTATCCAATACAGAAGAGAGATGGAAATTCATGAATAACTTAGTTGGACTTCAGAATTTTTACAGGACCTGTCTAATCCCAAATAACTCATCCATCTATACATAAATGATAAATGTTTACATGTAGCTTGACCTCTGTTACACCAAATGCAAAATGATTTTGAGAAGTGTTTTTCTACTTTACATCTTCTCCCCCATTTCTACCCCACCTCTGTCAAATATATGCCACCCAATATTTAATTTAATTGATGCCATAATAAATACCCACAAATTTGTATCTTACAACTATTTAGGTCAAAAGTCCAACATGGACTCACCAGGCTAAAATCAAGAAGTCAGCAGGCTATATTCCTTTCTGGGTAGTCTGCAGGAAAATTTGTTTCTTGCTCATTCAGGTTCCTGGCAGAATTTAGTTCTTGTGGCTGTAGGGCCAAGTCCCTATTTTCTGGCTGTCACCTGGGAACTATTTCCAGCTTCTAGAAGCTACTGCATTCCTAGGTTCATGAGCCCCATCTTCCACCTTCAAAGCCAGCAACAGAGAAATTGGTTCCTTCTCATGTCATGTCTCTTACTAACATTTCTACCTACCCTTTGCACTTCCAAGGACTCATGTGATACACTGGGTCTATCTGGGTAATCCAAGATAGTCTTTCCATCCCAAGGTCCATAACCTTAATTCCAATTGAAATCTTAATTCTCTTTTGCCATGTAATTTAACACAGTCACAGGTTAGGGAGCAGAATAAGTTGCCCTATCTAGGGTCTTCAGGTCACCCTCCCCAACCTCAGATCTGATGTTCCTCACTGTACCTATAATGGTTTCCTACTTTTGTTCTTCTTTTCTATATCTCTTTATAACCTAAAGTCTCTTCCTAAAAACTGGATTATTTATTAAATCAATGGGTGAGAATTCATATCCTGCCCCCAGTTTATTTATTCATTTTTTCAAATAGGGCTTCTTCTACAAGAAATATAGCAATCCAAAGTTATAACTTAAAGAATGTACATTGTAGGGGTTGACATCCAAAATATACAAAGAGCTCACACACCTCAACAAACAAAAAGCAAATAATCCAATTAAAAAATAGGCAGAGGATCTGAACAGACACATCACCAAAGAAGAAATTCAGATGGCCAACAGGCACATGAAAAGATGCTCCATATCACTAGTCATCAAAGAAATGCAAATTAAAACTACAATGAGATATCACCTCATACCAGTTAGGATGGCCAACATTCAAAAGACAAAGAACAACAAATGCTGGTGAGGATGTGGAGAAAGGGGAACCCTACTACTTTACTGGTGGGAATGTAAATTAGTTCAACCATTGTGGAAAGCAGTATGGAGGTTCCTCAAAAAGCTCAACATAGATATACCATTTGACCCAGGAATTCCACTCCTAGGAATTTGCCCTAAGAATGCAGGATCCCAGTTTCAAAAAGAAATATGCACTCCTATGTTTATCGCAGCACAATTTACAATATCCAAGAAATGGAACCAGTAGATGAATGGTTAAATAAGAGGTGGTACATATACACAATGGAATATTATTCAGCCATAAGAAGAGAACAAATCTACCATTTGCAACAATATGGATGGAGCTAGAGGGTATTATGCTCAGTGAAATAAGCTAGGTGGAGAAAGACAGTCCCAAATGATTTCACTCATCTGTGGAGCATAAGAACAAAGCCAAAACTGAAGGAACAAAACAGCAGCAGACTCACAGAATCCAAGAATGGACTAACAGTTACCAAAGGGAAAGGGACTGGGGAGGGTGGCAGGGAAGGGAGGGATAAGGGGAAAAAGGGGCATTACAATTAGCACGCATAATGTAGGGGGGTGCATAGGAAAGGCAGTAAAGCACAGAGAAGACAAGTAGTGACTCTATAGCATCTTACTATGCTGATGGACAGTGACTGTAATGGAGTATGTGGTGGGGACTTGATAAGGGGGGGAATCTAGTAACCACAGTGTTGCTCATGTAATTGTACATTAATGACATCAAAATTTTAAAAAGTTAAAAGAAAAAGAGTGTACATTGTACAAACCTTGGTGAAATAATGCAGTCAATCTTGTAAGCACCAGGATCTTTAGTAGCCATCAATACATACAACACAGTCAGCTGCCAGTAAAGATAGAACAAATTAAGCTCCTTAGTTTACCTGGGTCACAAATTCCTAACAGGAGTCAGTATATGCATTTTGAGAATAAAAGTACATAATGTGATTTTAGCACCTTGCAGTACAGACAAATTTGTGGCCCTCATCAATGAAGGGTGATTTGATTCCACTATACTACATGTTTCTTCTTTCTTTCTTCTGTATTATCTACTGTATTTTAGCTTCTTTTTGGTTATTAGTGTTGGTTTGTATCTTAATAGTTTTAGGATGTAAAAACCAAGCTAAAAATAAATTTCCCCAAACCTTGGAAAACAAGATAGTATTTACATGCTTCCTTCAATAAAAGAACAAAGGAAAAAGTTAAGGAAAATAACTTGGTCTCATTTACTTAAAAAGTATGCAGACTTAATACTGATATTAGCCCACTACTTGTCCAAAACATCTACAGAAACTATGATTCAGAAATGAAAAAAAAGAAAGCTTTGAATTACTGTTTTCTACTTTCTTTTCCACTCTTTCTCCAACTCCACTCCCCTGAAATAAGTTGATGCTTTGGATATTTTCTATTTTCAAATAGTAATAGACTTTTGAAAATAAAATAACAAAATCCCCACTAGCATTGCTAGTCAACCTGGGAACTCAAAGTTAAATGAAATTCTGCACATTTCCACCATAAAATTTACCATCAGAACTTTAAACTTTTGCTGATGATGCACAAAGGAAAATGAAATCTATGTTTTGGGGCAAAATAAATTAGCTATCTGCAATGGGCAGGCACAGTCCCCAAGCTAAAGCCTGGAATCTGTAAAGGACTGAATTCTTGAAACTAGTACATATATAAATTCAAGAGACGGGGCTATATTCTCTTGATATATATTTTCTCATTTGAGTATAGTTCATACTCTTGTTAATCTCACATATTCAACCTATTGACAATTTTTATTCAGAGCAAATAAATGAAACTAAGTATCTGGTTTACTGCATTTACAACATAGGCACAAACATGTTCTGCAGAGAATAAGCTAAATATTAACATTTTGCTTCTCCATTTGTTTTTGAGACTGATTTTGAGCAAGGATGCAACTTGTTATGCATCTAACTTCAATAGTCATTACTGAAAATATTTTAAAACACATGCAAAATGAAATCTAACTTACAACTATTTAAAAATAAGGAATACTCATGAAATTCAATCTTTCATGTTTCTCTTTGGCAAAAAGTGAAATGTAGTAGCAATTGACGTAAAAATGTACATAAGAAATTATAAAAGTTTTAATTGAAAGGTGATTGGAGAGAAGGAAAAGGAGAGGGAAAACAGGGAGTAAGAAATCAAATCAGACTTTGCACTGTACTTTTGATGTGTAGAATTTCCACGACCATTTAGTGGTTGAGATTAAAAGCTAGTTATTATTTACTATTTGTAAATACTTTGTTCCTCCCAGAAAAATTCTTTAAAATACTTGCCTAGGCACTTAGATGTGCTATGGAGACCAAGAGGGAAAAATAAAGATGATGTTCAATATTAATCCATCCACCCACATGTCTGTGTGCCTGTCCATTGTTACTCTCCAGACTTCCATTGTCTCAGGATGTTGTCAGAGTAGAAAATGACCTTCTTTTCTTTCTTTTTTTTAACGAGAGTTATATGCTCCTTTAGTTTTGGTTTATCTGCCATGTACAGAATACTCTGATAAAAAAAGTTACTGTGCCAAAAGGTGGAGAAAGATGTAAAGCCACATCTGCAAGGCTGTAGTCCCATGTTCATAAACATAAGCACAATTGTTTCCCTGGAGAATAGAAGACAAAATAGTTTATGACCTTGAGAAAGTTACTTAATTTCTCTGTTCTCAGATTCCTTTTTCTATAAAATAGGGTTAGTTGTAGTATCTGCCTCATAGAGTCACTGGGAGTATTAAATGGCATGAAACATGTCCTTAGGACAGAGTTTGGCATGTACTGAGTATTCAATAATTGTTAGCCATTATTTTTATTATCTTAATATTTCCAGTGAAGTCAATTAAAGCCATTCCTCATAGTCACAGTCACAGTCACAATGACCTCAAGGAATAAAAACTCAAGAATTCTCCCATGTGCAAACTATTACCAAGTCAACAAGTCTGAGAGGCTCTTGCCAAATTTTGTTGTATCTCCACTTGCTCAAGCCCACTGTTGAAAGACCACCAGGGAAACACTGGAAGCAAAGTCAAGTCAGTTTTGTCAGCTTTTCTCAGCAAGCGAGAAGGCAGCCCAGCAGAATCCTGAGTTCCGCTGAAGGGGAAGCTAATAAAGTAAAGTAAACTTAAAAATTTTTGAAGGTACAGTTGAGTCACAGGACAGTTTGGGCAGGGCTTGGCCAGAATTTTAAACTAAATGATAGACTGAAATAGTCAGTGTTCTTAGCTTTACAATACAAGACCTCATGCCAAAGTACTACTAAATTGGTTTGGCTGAGGTTTTACCATTATATGGGAATTAAAAAGAGTTTGTGCTTATTGTGTCTTGTGTTTCCCTGTTTGGTACAGTTTAACTATTCTGTGACTCAATAGTGATGTTGGGCAAGTTGAGATTTACATTTAATTATAACTTCAGCCATCACAGCCTATCTGCCAACAGGGCAATTTTTCACATCATCAACAATTAGTTTGCTGACTTCTAGCAGTAGTTCTGGTGAGAAATAACTATGGGTTGCTTCTAGAAGGGTGTTGTAAATGGAAATGGAAATAAATGGCTGCACTTGAGGAATACTGATGAGGCTGAACTATCAGATTTTGGTGACTGATGAGAAGCTGGGGTGAAGGAAAACAGAAGTATCAAGCATGCTTCCTAGCTGTCTGTGTCTACAAAATTTTTAGGTAAATACACATCTACATATACAGAGCAAAATACATATCCACCACAAGAGGTAAAATGCTACCCAGTACCCAACTAAAATATTAATGTTAAATTGAATGGAAAATCAGATGACCATATTAAAATATTATAGCATCCAGAAAACATTTTTCATGTTATTAAGATTAAGCATGGAAATTAACTAAGAAAAACAACAAGTATTTTTTTATCCACTCAATTGAGAAATCATATTTATTTTACTAAACTTAGATCTTCAGAATAGTATTTTATTTTGTCATTGATGCTATGGTCTGAGTACAAATGTTTTGTTTAATGTTAACAATTTCATTGAATTTGATCATTTTGGTGGCACAGATTTTAATAATTCATTGATTTTATTCATGTAAAAGTTATTCCTCTTCCTGTGTAGCATCTCTGTCACTATCTCATTCCTAAAGGCTGTGTGTTCACACCCAGAAAACATGCTCAAGTAGTACTCAACATCTCACCTATGTTTCCTAACATTCACATATGCACAGGGCAGTGTAAATCAGAGGTTCCTTTATGTAAGCATTAAGGGAAGCAATAGAAAAGGATGCAATGATGCTTAAAATTACAGCTCTATTAAAAGGTCCAGCTAATATCTAGAAAATAATTATATAACAGAGTTGGTTTATAAGCTGCTTGAAGAACCCTGCTGGTAGAGCATATGTGAAATCTGCCTCCCCAGGGACAGCTTTGATTTTGTTTTTGCTTTCCTTATCTGATCAAATAATTAAAGAAAAAGAATAATGGAGAGCCTTACAATACAAGCTTGAAAGGCAAAACAAAGCCAGAGTATTTTCCCAAGTATGCTGGAAAATCATCCATTAGGTTGTTGATCACCTATTCCAATTTACCGAGTTAGTACAATCAGTCTGAACTGAATTATGCATCCTTTGGCCTTACTGTCATTATGAATAATCATCCTTTTCCCTTGAGGATGTCACCTTCTACTCTCCATGATAAGCTGAAGACTTTTCCTAAGTGCTCCCTATATACTTATCCTCAAATAAGCATTTGTCACGGTGTTACCCATTTCTACAAAACCCTGTACACAAGTTATTAGTCATAGCCAAGTACTACAAACAAGTCAAATATCTTTCAACAGGTGAGTGCTTAAGCAAACTGTAGTACATTTATATCACAGAATACTACTACTCAGCAATAAAGAGAAATAAATTGGTGATATACACTACTATATCAAAGGCATGATGTAATGATGTCAGGATGTTTTGCTGAGTGGGGAAAAATAGCAAAAGATCACATGATTCCATTTATATAACATTCTCAAAATGAAAGCATTTTTGCAATTTCCTGTGAAACAATAATTATTTCCAAATAAAAAGTTTATGAAAAGTTGAAATATATACTATAATGCAATTCACCTTCAAAGTAATTAGTGTATCAATAGCCTTCTGGTGAAAGAAATAATAAGTGAAATATATGTGAGGAAGAGATATTCTAGGAAGTTCCTTCACTTATAGGAAGAAGAGGAAGGAGAAAAGTCCCTTTCATCGCTTTGGCCTCTGTGTGATGCTCAGAACTGAGGAATCACCTTGAGACCAGGATGGTAAACCACCCTAATAATACAGGAAAAGCCCACTCTTAAAGAATGTCAAAATGGAAAGAAAAATATTAAACACCCACCATTTATAATGTCAGTGAGTTTCTGATTTAAGAAAATCTTGTAATCTCCTTAGCTTGGGACTTCTTCATGTAGCCATTTGAAAAATATTTACTGAGTGCCAATTATGTGCCACATAATTGTTAAAGACACATTAACAATTTTTTGGATGAAAAAAATAAAAACACACAGTATTAGAGAAGCCAAAGAGTATGTGAAGAGCTACACGATATATAAGGAACTGAGCCTCAACTTACACTCAAATTGTGTGTAGATGAAATATTATATAAAATATTTAAATGTTTTACAATTACACAAAACTATCTTACTATCTTATATCAATCTCTTTGTCATTTGCCACCTCTAATACCACAATCTTTTTAATGAATAAAATAATTCCTACAAAAAGTGTAAGTAGTGGTTATCGTTTTGAGAAGGGGTTGAAATCATGGAAAGTACATAAAGGATTTCAAGCATACTTGATTTATTTTATTCTTAATCTGTATGGTAGGTACATTAATGTTCATTATATTTTTCTTCTTCTACCTTATATGCCCTAAATATGTCATAAGAAATTTAAAAATAAATAAAAAGTTTAAAGTACCTCTTACCTAAAACTTTAATTTGAAGCAAGGAGTGCCAGCAAACATTGTGAAAAACAGAAGTCTTTCCAAATGTCAACAAAGAGGTTTGAAATTTTTGTGAAGGAATATGCAGTGAAAATCAGAACATTTAGATCATAAGTACTAATAGACACAAATTCATGTAAATTAAACTTAGAGTTTCTGGCCCAGTAACAACCAGAAGAACAGGTGAAAAAGAAGCCTGGATCATGTATGTAACCCAAAGTGGAATTTCTGCATCAGTATGCTGGATTCTTAAAGAAAGAAAACTTTCCACAGATAAAGAATGCAATAAGATTTGATTTGTCTTCTGAAGTGAGACAGAAACATATTCGCCAACATATAATCAGGTTAAAAATCACATTCCATGTTTCCTACACAGAAGCCACAGTCAGCTTTCCATGATGCTGCCTTCTGTGGAGTCGGGACCATAACCTCTGGGCAAAGTTTAATCAGCTCCAGTAAACTCTTGCCTGGAGCTTCATGGCAAAGATCCAATGAGTTTTTTACAAGTGACAGATTATGTATCAATTTGTATCCTGATTAGTTGTTTCCTGAAATTGGGCTTATTTTACAAGAGATTGGAACTCCCAATGTGGCCCCTAGAGGGTTACACTTACTTAATTTCCAGATGGTAAGAGAAGGGAAAGGAAAATTGTAAACATGCAGATGTCCTCTAAACATACAGGACAGTGCATATCATCGTTACTTGTCATTATTCATCCATACAAAGGCATCATGCTCCAAACAAGATGAAGAGATTTGCTAGTTATGCATGACTGCAAGAATTATTTTGCTATTGAAAGCAGTTGATGACAAAATATTTTATTGCATACTGAGAATTAAATACGTGGAGATACGTTCATCACAGTGAGATTCTCTTTTGAGAACCACGCGATTAAGGTGAATTATGGATGGAGATTACCAAATAAATCTGATTCCATGCTACAAATTGAAACTAAAATAAGTATTAGACATTTCAAATGTCTTTCCCTTTATCCATAACAAATTGGACTTTAAAAGATACATTATGTGTTTTTCAAAATGAATTTATTCCATACAACTTTGTTAAGCAATTTCTTTCTTTATTCAGTGTAAAGATACTGGACTCAGTATCATTACCAACTGAAACTATCAAAATACCATGTATATATACTAACTCACAGAAAATACCAGTATGAATCAGTGAGATAAATTCTGTTAACTCTTTGGAGATACACACACACACACACACACACACACAGTTCAATCTGGGGCATTTCTCAGTATTATAAGGCTATAAACTAATTAATGCTTGGATTACTGTTATTCCAGTGTTATTTTATGTCCTGGCTGAGTTTCTGAAAATGATTTTATTTTGCATTTTGATTATTTCCAATTGTTTGGGTTTCTTTGCATCCATCTGTTCTTCTTGTGTTACTTCTCTATTTTACAATTTCTCATTTCTACTTATCCACAGAATAATTTCTCTAATTTTTGAGAGCTTAAATATAATTGTTTTAAATTGATTTTAAAGTTTCACTATTATTTTCATCTTCCAGAGTTAATTAATCTCTAGAATGTTATTGCATCAGTTAAGTTCCTTCAGTGTCTTATATATCTGGAAATGTTGGTTTTCAGGCTCTATATTCAACTTGATGCTCAGCCTTTCCATCCTGCAACTTCCTTCATTCTGTCTGCCGAGGCTCACTGTGTAGACCAGGTCTTATGCAGAGGCCCCAGAAAGCCTATGCCAGCAATATAGAGGCAGAACGGGCTTTATGGGCAAGCAAGTTGGGTCACACAGGGCTGCTCATTCAGAAGGGCCCCTCCATTGTTTTAAGGCTCTTCTGCCCCAGTCTTGAAGTTCTTAATAACCTTGTCTTTCAATTTTCAACATTTTTGATTTAAATATGATGTCCTCTATGGATACTTCTGTGGTCTATGTTTCAGGCAGATGGCTGTGTTCAATTATTAAAGCTTCCTGGTGTTTTGCTTAAAAGAAACTCCAGCTTTGACATTTTCAAAGAGGGGATTATACTTAAATCAACGGTCAGCAAACGATTTATGTAAAGGGCCAGATAGCAAATATTATTGGCTTTGAAGGCCTTAGGTCTCTCTGTTGAAGACCTACCTAACTTTACCATTTTTGCTAGAAGACAGGCAACAAGCTGGCTGTGTTCCAGTAAAATTTTATTTCTAAAAACAGATGGTGGGCCATATTTGTCAGGTTGCTATATGCCTACCCCTGATTGAAACAGTTCTGCACTTTGTGAAAAGTTTTCACTAAGCATTAGGCAGAGGAATAACTGAGATGATATACCTAAGAAACTAATTTTTCAAGTATTTTAGGAAATAGATCCACCTATTCCTGTTGCAAATCATTATCATCTTTCTTAATATCATTAAAAAAAACAAATCATACAACTCACTTAGAAATTTAGCAAACACCATGAAATACTATAAATTCTTCACTCGTGGTGCTCAGGATTTGAGCCAGTTTAAGGATACTGTTCTCAGCCCTGCCTAAAGGTGGGCGTGTAGAAGCACTCTTTCCTCTCACCTGCTTCAGAGCATAGCACAGAAGCAAATCTGCCTCTCAGGGTGACTTAGGGCCAGAGAAGCCCTGAGAAAAATTATGAACTCACTGAATTTTCAGTTCTACTCTGTCCACTTTTCCTTTTCTCTCATCTCCCCATTTTTGGTGCTTAAGTCTTTCCTCCAGGTACAATGTTCCCAGGTTGAAAGCAAGCCCCTGCCACCCTGAGGCCTTCTGCCAACGCCTGGAAAGCATCCCTTCCTATATCCTCTTTCTGTTGTCTTAAAACCTTAATTTGCAACATCAGTTTGTTGAAGTGAGCTTTCCAATAGGGCAGTTAGTTCCATGGTAATTATACAATGTATTTGCTTTTTAGTAAGGAATTCTTTAAGTTTCAATGCTTGATTGAAGAAATTAGTCTCTGTTCTTTGGCTTTTATAGCACTATGAAGAGCAGAATCTGCAGGACCATCCTCACAAACCACATAATTTGCTGGTATCCTATTTATTGGTATTTTACGACAGTCCTATTAAGGTGGTCGTTAGAACTCACACCAAGTCCCAAGATTCCCCTATCATTCCACATCGCAGGTGGAGAAGGATGCAGGATACTAACCAGTCTAAAAGAGGTTCATTTATTAAATATTGTATTTTTCTGGCCACTTTATAAATGTATAAACTACTGGTCATTGACATGGATTCTGTTAGGGTTCCAGGTTGATTTACTTTAATTCCCAGAGAGAACTTTGTTTTTTCATCAGGATGTTGCTGAAAGAACATTTGAAATGATGAGGAAAATAAAAGAGGCAAAAGACAGATGGCTCTTTTGGGCCTTCCAGAAAACCTAAAAGAAGACACTTTAGGTGAAGGCATTGACAACAGTTCCTGAGCCACACAGATTTGTGCAGAACATTTAGGGAGATAAATACCACAGCAGTAGACATAAATTTGAGTAATTGCCAGTGGGGAGAATGAGATTTCTGCACTTCATGTATCTGTGCTTATATATAGAAAGATTGACCCAATGTAAAATTCAGAATCTGGGAATATGGTCAGTATGGGTAAAATTGCAGTATTTCCAGAATCTCTCGCCTGACCTTAGTGGATCTCCATATTAATAGGTGTTTCCAAGGGGTGGAAAAAAGTAGTCCATCTTATCTCCATATCAATAAGTGATTACAAGGGTAGGGGGCAGTGTGGGTATATCTAGACCAGAGAGGTTTGGTAGAGTCTCTTTTTATAACCAGGTCGTGAGAGACAAAGGCAAACAGAAGTGGATGATTACTTGTAAGCAATAAATGGGTTTTACTACCTCATTTCTCCCTTTGACTGATTTTGGCTTCAAAGGTAATTTGCCCTGGGCTGGAAATGTATTTTACCCACAGAGTTACGGTCAGAGGCAGCACAGTGATAATGACAGTGGATATGGACTGGTCCTAAACAGGGTTACTGCTAGTAACTTTTAGTTAGGGGTCGAAGAGCACCATAGTGAGAGAGGATTTGTCAGTCATATCAGTGTCTCACTACAGTTTTAACTCCATCATGTTATCTAATTGCTTGGACCAACAAAATCCTTAACCTATGACATTATATTCCTTGATTTACACATTTTGATGATTCTTAAGTATCCACCAACCATTTAAATTGAAATCATTGTGGTTCATGCTTAAAAATGCATACTCTGGCCCAACCCCAAGGCCTTCTGATTTAGAATCTGTGGAGTTGTAGCCCATACAAGCCACATTTAAATGTGTGTGCCAACTGATTCTTAGGTACACTAAACAACTTTAGGTAAATCACTGGCATTTCATGTCATTAAGTCCTCAGAATAACTTAATGAAATAATCTACTATTCCCATTTTATAAATGAAAAGTTTAAGGTTGAGAGAGAGAATATAATTACTCTACTATCATTCCATTAGTGAGAATCAGTGCATCTGAACACAAAACAACCAAAACCCTGTAACATAATAGGTGCAATGCAAATGGTAGGCTACTTAGTGGCAAATTACAAAAACACATATTTATTTGAATGTAAAAATAAAGACCATGAATTTTTAGAAGCTAATCTTAATTGTTTGCATAGTTTCTGTTTACATTTCATGGCAGTGCATTTGTATTCCTTATAAATAATCCTTTAGTTGACCTAATGAGTTTCAAACTAAATCTATCCAACCAGGTGTTATTAAATAGAGATTCTGAAAGAGGTGCAGTTGTAGAGGCATTCTTGAACCTATGACTCAGGCACACATTTCCTACCCTTATAAAGCAGAAGTTGAACCTCGATGTATACAAATCCACAGAGAACAAAAACATTCCATCTATTTCTACTATTCTTAAAACCATTAGGTGGAGAGGGAAGACAAATAATGCTTCGGAAAGACATGAGGTTATTCTTGGAGTCGGCTGCCTGTGTAGCTGCCAGAATGCAACCAGAGCTGACAAAACCATGTTGGTAGCGACAGATACTTCCTTGCCTTGGTTGGATAGTAAGTATATCAAGTGGTCATTGTACTTTTTGTCTAGAAAATGAAAGGCTCTTTACCCCTTTGGTCTGTTTACGTTGATACTGACCAAGTAGCACTGACAAGTAATTCAGCATTCCAGGCAATGGAAATGATATCAGAACACAGGAGATGCCATTTCTAACCTTGGGTTCAGGCTCCAGAAAATAGGGTTGGAGGAATTTAATTGACAATCCAACTGAAGTTATGGAACAGAGGAAATATACTCATATCCCCAAATCTCCACCTCCCACATCGCAGAAGACAGAGTTTTCAGACAAGGGAATATTTTCCTCCATGCGTGGCCCCATGACTGGCTCACAGATGAATCATAATAATCGAAGACTATAGTTTTCAGAATATGATGGTTTCCAAAACTTCCCTTGCTGAAATGGAATAATAATGTTTTTGCTTGGGATAAGCAAACAAGTTTGATAAAGTCTTCTAGCTGGCTTGCACCCATTTTGCTTGCTTTGTTTACAGTTTTCTTACCTGCCAAGGAAATACTCTGTTTATTTGCAACATTGCCTGCTTGCTGAGCAGAGATGGAATTTAACAGAGAGACAACAGTTCTTTGGTTAAGCCTAATAATCATTGACTGCAACATAAACTCAAATTAAAACGATGTAGCAAAGAAGAAGAATAGTCCTTCAGTACTAGTAACCATCAGACAGGTAGAATTGTGTTCATATGAATGCTGATTATAGAAGAGAGCTTTTCTATAATCACTTAAGGGAAGATAGCTGGATGAATCATTTTGGGGCAGTAGATATTTTGGAAAGTAAACCATTTGTTCCACTTTGTTTTCTTGAGAATTTTATTAATATTAAGTACATAACTTCTAATGTTTAATGTGTATTTCATTAAATCTGCATCTAAAACTGCCCCATTCTATTGCTAGGGAGTGTTCTTGTGGAGACATCTGCGCATCACTCAGACCCAAATACAGAGTGTTAAAAAACAAAATATGAATAGAAGTCTTTTTTTTTTCTCTGAACTTTTCTGAACCTTGATTTCTTCCTAAGAAATCTAAAATGAGAACACACTTATGTACCTCACAGGACAACGCATGGGGTGTGAAAATGAACAAAGGAAACCTCATTCAAAATTGAGTGCAAAGTGATGAAGGGAGGGCTCACACTCATGTACCACAGGCCAAAGCTTGCATTACAGACCCAGCAGGAAGAATCTTGTTTACCTGTCCCAGTAGAAAGAAGTAAGATTTCCTCTTTTCAGGGCAACAACCCAGCAAATGAGAAACCAACACAATTGAGACAAGGAGGTACGCCACAACCTCAAACTCTTTGCTCTCCTCCAATGAACTTTTGTTCAAAACAGCCCCTCCCAATTTATTCCTTTCCTCTATGAAAGGATGTTCTCCTCCTTTGTTCTTTGGATTTGCCTGTGATTTGCCAGTTTTTGTGTCCCAAATTGAGGAATTCCTCTGCTATTCTGAATAACCCATATTTTTTGCTTGTTAAGTAACTGGTTATTTGATTTTTAAGGTTGAAAGGAGTCATTTGTGAAAGTATGTGAAATTGCTTTGTCTGTAGGGCAGCAGCTTTAAAACTTGTGACTTGCTTTTCTATTATTGTTCATACTGCTATTGTGATAGTAAAAATACTTCCTTAAATCCAAGCCAAAAAAATCTGCTAACATAGACATCTAATTTTTTCATGAACCTTAAAAATTTTCTTTTATATTTAACTTTTTTAAATTGAGACATAACTGACATATAACATTATATCACTTTCAGGTATACAACCTGTATATATATGCATTATATTTATAGGTATTATATTTAACTTTTTAACACATTTTACTTTATGTGGAAATGTATCCATTTTTTACAGGTGTCCAGGACTTTTGTAGTGCCCAAAGTCCACTACAGGGCTCACACATATCCACTGTGGCTGCCTAGACCAGCTGCTATAACCTCACTGAACATCTGCTCATTGGAGGTACTGTTTATGACTGATTAGTCCTGAAGGATGCCACACCATAGAGGGAAGAAAATATCTGAATCTGAAATGTCACCAATTTATGTATGAAGACAAGATTCTGAACTGAAACAGGCCTAGAGGATGAAAGGGATTAGAAGGAGATGGGGTGGAAAATAGGAAAGTCTTACAAAAGACTGGGGAAGATGAACAGTGAGGAAATGAAAGCAGTTCCAAAAACAGTTCAGTCAGTACTGAATATTCCCCAGGTTGATTCTTTCATATAGAGGCCCCCTCACTTAGCTCAAATCGACGTGAACTCTTTAAAAGGTTTCACCAGGGCTGGAAAGATGGTACTTAAGAGTCCTGCTTAGCAGACCAAATGACCTCTCAGGTCACCCTGCCCCTGAGGATGGTTCATGGAAAAAGTTGCCTGCCTCATAGCAAAGCCCAGGCTCCTTGGCAGCTGCAGACTTTCTGATTAAACTTCCTTCCTAAGAGAAGCAACTTAAACACACCACAGCAGAACACTGGGAAGAGCTGTGCTTCCTCCTAATCTAAATTCTATATGTGGATGTTGGCTTACTAAAATTTGAAAAATTAAAGTGCTGACTTTTTTGGGGAAACCACAAAAGCTGCCTGTGAGCTACAAATAATGACTATTTATTTATTTATAGCTTTACTTCTATTTATAGCCATTCTTTATAGCTCTGCTATGTTTGTATTCTACCAAAAAAGAGATGTCCTGAAAATTATTTACTAGTGAGTAAAAACAGGTATAGTTTATATATATAAATATACACACATACACATATACAACCTAAAAGGATATGTATCACATATATATTACTAAGGATAAATATTTGCTGATCTAGAAATCTTGCTTGCTTTATCATAAACTCTAAATTCTTTACAGAGCAGTGCCTAAAAGCATAGTTACACTGATGATCTTGATATTTAGAATAATAATTGTTACTTCCATTTATTTTCCAATGTGCTCAGCATATTAAAAACATTATCTAAATTAATCCTTCCAAACACTCTACAAAGTATATGACATTTTTAGCTAACAAATAAAGTAAAGTAAGCAAGCCTGATTTCCCTGTAGAATTTTGTATTTAAAATCCCACTCTGGCAATTCTAATTGTGGTTAAATAATAGAATTAAACTAATCGAAGTTAATGCTCCATAACCATATTCAAATGAAGAACCTGAGTCTAACTTAAAGACTTTGTCAAACCATTATTATGCAACATAATTTATTATCAGCAGAAGCATAAAGCTATCAGATCTAACAATTTTAAATCCAGTGGTCATTCCTTGAAGCTCAATATCAAAAAGGGTTAATGTCTAGAAAACAAACAGCCTTCTTTACAAAAGTAAAAGTACCTTTCTTCATTATATAGCTATAAAGGGAATACCTCTAATAGCTCTCTAATTATAAGAAATACATGTCTGTTTATCCTCTGAAAGTATTATTTGCTCAAGTATTGAGGCAACTCTCACATATGTCTTTGTAAACAGCTGTGATATTTCAAATACCTCAATTTTGGGGAATATGCATCTATATATCTTTAGTAATGTTGAAGAGGATCAGAAATTTTCAGATATAAACTACACATTTTTTCTTTCAAGTCAGTAAATAGAAA
Source organism: Manis pentadactyla (assembly GCF_030020395.1). Taxonomy (NCBI): domain Eukaryota; kingdom Metazoa; phylum Chordata; class Mammalia; order Pholidota; family Manidae; genus Manis; species Manis pentadactyla. Next base: position 79,875,771 of record NC_080026.1, read on the forward strand.
ATCAACTTAAGATGTCATATGGGAAAGCACAGTATTTTCTTAGATTAAAAGAAGAAATCCACATCATTTGATTAGTATGTGGACAAGGAAAAAATAGGTAAATAATTAACCAGAGATTACAATACTAATAAAAATGTTAAACTGTGAATGATAGTATAAGCAGCATAGTTCAAAAGATTAACTGGACTTCCTAATCACTTATTGAATTTAATTTATATAATGTGGCTAGAACTCTCTAACATGCACTCAATTACTCAACTTTCACATTAATATATCTAAACCTATTCATAAACAGAGTTACTGGAACATGGAACTCATTGCCCATCTAAAAGAGGTAATGTATTAATAGCTTAGTCTCCCCATAGAGTATTTGTTTGCAATATGAACATTTCATATTTGGGAAAGCTCTAAATTTGAATATAGATTGACTCATAATGTTTTCTTTGGCTCTATTCAGTAGTGCAAATGACACTGGGTAATTCACATAACTTCTGAAAAATCCACAAACCAAACCTCATCCAGATTAATATATTAGATACTTCTGCAAATTAACTATAAATGACATTCAGTTTTAAAAACTAAATATCCACAGGAAGCCACTTGGATAATTAAATATTTTATTCTTTAAAAATGGATGGATGCTGGCAAGGATATGGAGCAACAGGAACTCTCCTTCATTGCTGATAGAAATGAAAAATGGTATACCCAATTTGAAAAATAGTTTGGGAATTTCCTGTAAAATTAAAAATACTCTTACCATATAATCCAGCAATTCCACTCCTTGGAATTTAGCCGAAGGAGATGAAAACATGAATGTCCACACAAAAAACTGCACCAAGATGTTTACAGCTTTATTCATAATTGCCAAAACTTGTAAGCAAGAAAAAAAAATTTCTTTCAGTACTTGATTGGATATACTAGAACCTCAGACAATGGAGTATTATTCAGTGTTAAAAAGAAATAAGCTTTCAAGCCATGAAAAGACACAGAGGACACAAAAGTGCATATTACACAGTGAAAGAAGCTAATTGAAAAGGCTATATTCTGCATAATTCCAACTATATGATTCTGGAAAAGGCAAAATTATGAGAACAGTAAATCGTCAGTGATTACCAGGGACTTGGGGAACAGAGGAGTAAACAGGCAAAACACAGAGAATTTGCAGGGCAGTGAAACTACTCTATAGGATACTATAACTGTGGGTACATGTCATTACACATTTTTCCATACCCATAGAATGTACACCAACAAAAGTATACCCTAATGTATACTGGGCTTTGGGTAATTATGATGTGCCAATATAGGTTCTTTGGTTATTACAAATGTACCACTACAATGGGGGATATTGTTATAGGGGAGACTACGCATGTGTGGGGACAGGGAGTATATGGAAAATCTCTGTACCTTCCTCTCATTTTGTTTTGAACCTAAAACTGCTCTAAAAAATAGTCTGTTGATTATTTTTAGTGGACAAAGGATTTGAAAACATATTTCTCTAAAGGAGATATGCAAATGGCCAACATGAAAAAGATGTTCAGCATCATTGGTCATTAGGTAAATGCAAATAGAAACCACTGTGAGAGACAATTATGTACTGCAACCTTAAAAAAGTGGATAATAAGTGGTGGTAAGAATGTGGAGAAACTGGAATCCTCATACACTGCTGGTGGGAATGTGAAATGATGGAGCCCACTATGGAAAACAGTTAGCAGTTTCTCAAAAAGTTAAAATTATCATATGATCCAGCAAGTCCACTCAGAGGTGTATACTCCCCAAAAATAAAAATACACATCCACACAACTGGTACGCTAATGTTCACAGCAGCACTACTCATAATAGCCAAAACATGGAACCAGCCCAAGCATCCATCAATTGAAGAATGGTTAAAGAAAATGTGATAGAGCCATACAATATTATTTATCAATAAAAAAGAAGCACTGATACGTGCTACAATCTGGATGGACCTTAAACAGCATGCCAAGTGGAAGAATTAGGTCACAAAGACATATGATACTACTTATATGAGATATCGAGAAAAGTCAAATCCATAGAGACAAAGTATAGTAGTGGTTGCCTAGGGCTAGTGGGGGATAGGCATTAAGGGTAGATGGGGAATGACTATTAATGAGTACAGAGTTCCTTTTGAGATAATGAAAATATTCTAAAATTCATTGTGGTGACAGTTACACCACCCTGTGGATATACTAAAATCCACTCCATGATACATTTTAAATGGGTGATTTGTATGACATATGATTTATATCTCAATAAAACTATTAACATTTTTTTAACTCATGAGTTCATGATAGAAAAACAGGTCAGACAGGTAAACAGACAAGTCACAAAAAACAAAATACAGCCCTTCACATCTAAAAAAAGATGTTCATACAAGCAGAAAAATGAAAATTTCAATTACACAGTGATATTATTTCTCATGTCTAAAATTGATTTCAAAAATTATTATGCTGTTGTTGAAAAAAGCACTCTCATACATCTTTGATGGTAATATAAATCAGAAAACCCTTGTGAAGGGACATTTTGTATTCTCTGACATCTGGGCTTTCAACCTACATCTAGAAACTTATCATGAAGATTCAACTCTGATAATATAAAAAAAATCTGCACAAAGTTACTCATAGCAGCAAAGTCTATAATTCCAACATGTTGTAAACAAACTAAATACTCAAATATAGAAGAATAGTTGAAAATGATTTGGTACATCCACATAATGGGGTAATGTCCCACTGTAAAATAAGGAAAGAAATATTTATAAGCTGACAGGGAGTGATTTCCAGGCTATACTGTTAAGTGAAATAAGCAAAGTGCAAAAGAATATAGACACGAGGCTCTTTTTATGTGAACCTGAAGATACATACATTCATACATAAACATACAGGAAGAATACATCAGAATTAATGAGATCAATTTCCTATGGGGTGAGTGGGTGGCACTGGGTAGAAAAAGAGAGTGGAAGCAATAAAGAAAGAATAGGGAGGCCAGGGTATGACGCTTTCCAGAGTACACACTGTGGTACAGGTCTATCTTTCAAAACTATATGAATTACTCAGATACCCAAGAAGAAGATAAAATTAACCAAAAAAAGAAGAGGGGACTTACACAAGCAACTTTTGAACACATTATCTGTATAACACTTGTAGACTAAAATTAAAAATAATTAAACAAATACTGATCCAGAGTTAATAAATCTGTATTTCTCTACTTTTATTCTTTGTTTTTTGGCAACTGATATTGATGTAGGGCAGGGACATGAGACAAGCATCATAATTAATTTTTCCTGCCTATGATGAAAAATGTTGAGATGTAAACAGTACAGTTAAAAAAGGAGGGACTCCATCTAAAGGCTAAGATTATATTTTAAACACCAGGGAGTTAGACAGTAAGAATCTTAACATATTCTTTGGTAATCAGACAAAATCCTAGCCTATCATAGGGCAGGGCTAAATCCTAGGTAGCCCTAAATAATACGGACCACTGCTGGAGGGTAACCACTACTTGGAGAGGAACCAGATCAATAAATTCCTTGTACTAAGTTTATCTTATGGAATTATCTGGAGGACTGACTGTGGATGAGGACATAGTGTCCTTAACTAGAGGGGTCATCAGGAGACCACAAGGTCAAGCCAATGCCCAACAACCTCCACCTGTGCCCTTTGCCCCATTCTTGAAAACCTTAAAAGACAGAATCCTAAGCCCTTGGATGCACATCCTCTCTGAGGATGCCCACAAATGCATCCTTTCAATAAAGCTTTCTCACTGCTCAACTTAACTGTTCTGTCTCTCTGTGCTTTTCCAATGGTAAGTATCTTTGTCTCTTTGCTATTTCATTGTATTTCCAGGTCTTCACTCTGTCTCCACTTTACTCCTGATAAGCAGGGAGGGGCTGTTGAGAGCTCTGATTTGAGCCTGCAAGTTTCTGTCCTGGGTGATCCGGATGGAACTGCAGCTGGGTGATCTGCTCTTAGCAGCCTGCCTGAAAATCTCCTTTCTTTGGGAAATTCTCAGAATAATCATCTCACTCCATCCCATGCTCTGCGACTCCCTCAAATCCTGGGGTGGTAGGGGCTAGTCCTCACACAATGCAGATTCACATGGACACAGGATGCCAGGCGACCCTGGCTTTAGGGGTTGGCAAAGAAGTCTGCCCTAGGCCGAGTAGGAGTTCAGCAAACTTTCCCTCCTTCCCTCTGCACTTCCCTGCCCTCAGCTGCCTAGAAGGCAGCCGCCATATGTTATTACTCTTGCTCTATGAATTCCTTCCTTACCTACACTCATCAGACCTGCTCAAGAATGCTTTCTTGTTAAGAGTCAAGAACCCCTCCCCATCAAGGCTGAAGTTTCACCTCTTGTGTAGGAAGAGATCTCCCCAGATACAGCTGCCCAGCAACAATATGGGGAAAAATTCTTTAACTACTTTCTGTGAATTTGGGGATTGGGCAAATAAATAAAATAATCTAATTCCTTCATATTCATTTTATGAATAATCTACTATATATATTCATTGTACATTGAATATATAATAGCTTCCAGTTCATAAACAGCCACACAAAAATTAAGGAATGTCAAATATATTGAATGAGCTCAAATTAAATTTGGGAAAATAAAGAGACAGAAAATAGTTGCAGGGTGGAAAGTTAAATGCAAAAAAGAAAAAAAAAAGCTACGGGAGAAATGTACATATAATTGTATGTACTTGGTGGTGAGGTAGAGGCATTTTCAGGAGATAACCAAAATTTGCATGCACCTCCTTAGAGAGATGTGGCAAAAGAGGGAATTTGATCACTCATTTGCCCTGAAATTAGTTGAAAGACACATTAGCACACTAGCCTGATCTATGTGCACTACAAATGGGTCACTGCTGAAAGGCTCATAAAAGCAGCTGCCAGAGTTTCAAATTATAAAGACATTCTTTTCATAGATATTCAGCTATCTTGTGAAATTAGCATAGTGCTCACAGAAACATACAAAGGACTGAATAATTTCTACCTAAATATATGTTAATGATTTTTATTAAATTGTCAACAACATTGTTTGCTAGGTGATTAAGACCCTATAAATAAAAGAATGCTTTGTTAAAAAACTTGTAATCCATCTCTTTTGGGATGTTCATATTCAGAAGAAACTATTTATTTCTTCTCCCATTACACAAAATTGACTTTTGGAAGCAACCATTTTCAAATTAGTTTAATTATACTGTAGCATAATTTTAATTTGATTAGGATATTGGCTCCTATCCATTGCCTTTCAAGTGAAATAAAAGACTCAATAAATGCATAATTAAATATAAAATCCTAGAGAAGAGGAGGTCAATGGAGAAGGAAAGACTTCTACCTATCACCACTAGAATCCATTTATTTACTTGCAAATGAATTGTCAGAAAAGTAGGTGAACAAAATACATTTACACTATAGAGAGGCATGTCTTTGTAATTTTCTCCTTTCTCTCCTCTGTACTCCATGTGGATTCTGCAGAAAAATAGGTGAAATAGCAAGAGGGCTGATGAATATCCAGGGCTGATTCTCTTTGTGAAAGTTAGACTCCAGAGCTGGACAGCACAAGAATGGGTTTTCCTCATTTCACATAACAATATTTCAGCTCTTCAGATCACTGACCCCCTTTATTCATCACAAACCACAGTCCTAGACAGTTCATCTCCTACAACTATTCCTCATAGTCAGAAAGAATTTTTTTCATTGTTCCTAAACTCACATTAAGTTGGCCTAAACATACTATGGACTACAGCACAATTATAAAGGCACTAAACCTACCATGGACTAAAGCACAATTATAAAGGCACAAAAGTAGTTGGTGTAGAGCCTAAACATAACTCTAGACATGGCAGAAAAATCAAAGAGCCAAGTCAGAAATCATGGAAACTTGAACTTCCTAGAATCTAGGATCACTTTAGACACCATTCAGGAAATAGGCTAAACCAACACATCCTTGTAAAGATGAATCCCATTTAAAAAAAAAAAAAAAAAAAAAGCAAAGAAAGAAAATGACTTTTAAAGGTTCTTTTTACATTTCCCTGTGCTGCCTCTTCTAGTTTCAATAGATATACTTAGTCTCTTGATATTGTATTACCCTTTATTTCCTAATCTTTTAGAATAAGGTGACCTCAGTCTTGTAGGTGGTAAGAATGAAAACTATTGAATAAACATTAGTGCCAGAGATGAGAATTGCTCTTTTAAAGTTAAAAATTGTTCTGTTTTATGTGCCTTTTCTAACGTACATGCGTTTCAATTCCCTCTTTGCCCTTTCTTCCACTTTAATATAATTGAATGGAAATGATGTTCTCTAGAGTATGTTCTTTGTGGAAGAAGGCAGATAGCATATACTCACTAGAGGGTAGAAAATACTTTATGAAACCCTTTACCCAGCACTGAGCTATACTTTGTACTCTGTAACTTCCCATTTTGTTTTGCACTGCAGAATCCTGCACACTAAATGCTTTCTGCTACCTCTGAGACAGGGACCATAGATATAGTCAGAGTAGGGTGAGGGCCTCCAGAGGGGACAGGGTGGGATATTTGCAGTCAGAACAATGTAACTACATGCAAGGAAACCCCCTACTAAAACTGTATATTAAACATTAAGCTCTAGAATCATTATTCAGTGAGATCAGTTAATGTTCCCCAGATAAAGAAGAGTAGCACATGTTTTATTATGCTAATCATTTGTAACCATGTGTAGGATTCACTTTAGCATGCTAAAAGGCCCAGGCCTATGTGCTGTCTTTCCTCCTTCAGATCTGACAAAGTGATTTTGCAAACTGAGCAATTAAGTTAGCATGTAGACCAAGCTGTAGATGGCATGGTAAAAGGCAGGAAGAATTCCATCTTAAAGATAAGATTGCATTTTAACACCCAGGAAGTTCCAGAGGCAGGAATTTTTAGCAAATAGACAATGCCTCAGCCCACCTTGGGGGCTGGGCAGGCAGCCTTTTGATGTGCTCCCTGACCAAGGCGCCGGTGTCCCACAGAAAAATCAAGGCAGAAAATTCCTTACATTAATTTTTAATATTCAGAAACCACTTAACAAGTCCCCACCCCTAAGTTTTCTCATGTTCTCGAAAAATCCTCAACTGCCTATAAAACCCCCTAGACAACACACCACTACGGACTCTTTTGTCCCCTCCTGGCATGAGCTGGCAGCTCCGTCATTTCACTTTATCTCTAAATAAAAGCTTGTACCTTGCTCTCCTACCTTGATTGTTTGTGAAGCTCATTCTTTGGCTCCGCAAACAAGAACCCTGGCATCACCTCCATGAGATTCTGTTTAAAATGTTTTCCCTCAATGGAAGGGCATAATTTATTTCACCATTGTTTCTGTATTCATCAAAGAAGATATTCTCCTTGGGTTTTTCCTGAAGATGTCTCTAGACTTATGTTTACTAAATTAATATTTCCAGTCTTATCCTCTTCCCTGAATTTCAGACTTAAATAGTCAACTTATTTTGGATGTATAACAGACATCTCAAATTCACATGTCCACAACACACTCCTTGGTCTCTCTCCGCTAATGATCGTCAATCCCCATTTTCCTCATTCCAGTAAAAATGTCACCCAGTTCCTCAAGTCCTAAACCTAGAAATTAAGTTTCACTCTTTCATCTTATACATCTCACAAATTCTCTTGGACCCATTAAAAAGATAAAGTTTATGTGAAAACTGCCACACTAAAACCTGGAAAGATAGATTAATCTTGATAATCTCAACCAAGATCTTCTAACCTGGAGCAGAAGTCACTGGAGACATAAATTGGCAGGTAAACTTAAAGGATAATTTGATGAATTTCTGGAGGGTGAATGTGGACTTGCAAGAGAGTGAGACACTCCTGGGGACTGTAGTCTCAGAAAGTTCCCCATACTTTCATGATCTTTACCTCCAAGCTGCCACAAAGGATTATCATTGTAAAGATACCAGAAAGATCAGATACAGGTCTAGTAGGAGCAGAAGAAAAATATTCATTATGAAATATGCTCAGAGCACTCTCCAAAAATAGGCCTATATTCCAGGGAAAAAGAATTTACCAGGGCTATCCCAAATGGAGAAAGGCATTCTTATCCATTCAGCATCATCTAATCTTTCTATTTTACCTAAAGAGGAAAAAGAACAAGTGAAACCCCTAGAGCAACACATGTAAAGATCACATTCTAGTGCCATAGACCCACAGAAAGACTAACATTTAGTCATACAGTTCTGGAACACTTACTCTCTCCCAGACTTTACCACCACACAAATAGGATTCCAGAATAAGAATATATTACAAGTGCAAAAGGTGCAACTTGGAGGCTTTCTCTGAGGAGGGGTACGTAGGGAAGCCCCAAATCAACAGAAGAAACCAAAAGAGAACACAAGCACAATTTGAACCCAATGTCTTTCATGTAAAGAAGGTAAAATCAAGAAAGTAATTCAGATCCAATGTACAAAAACAATATGCATCCCTACTGAGTGGAATTTATTCCAGGTATACAAGGCTGGTTCAGCACTCATCAATCGATATAATCAACCACATCAAAGGCAAAAGAGGAAAAACCATGTGATCATATCAACTGACACTGAAAAGCATTTGACAAAATTAAACACTCACTAAGAAAAAAAACCCCTTAGTAAACTAGGAACAAAGTAACTTCCTCAACTTGATAAAGACCATCTCCAAAAACCTTCAACTAACATACTTAAATCATGAGAAAATGGACACTTTCTCTCTAAATCCGGAACAAGGTAAGCATATTTTTTTCTCATATCTCCTATTCAACATCGTCCTGGAAGTCCTATCTAGTATAATATGATAAGACAAGAAAATAAAAAGATATACAGATTGGAAAGGAAAAGTAAAATTGTTGTTATTCACAGATCATGTTTGTCTTCATAGACAATCCCAAAGGTTCTGTATCCATCAAAGAAGAGGAGGAGAAGGACACAGAGGTGTAGGAGGAGAAGGATGTGCAGATGGAGGAGGGGAAGGACGTGGAGGTGCAGGAGGAAAGGACAACAAGGAGAAGGAGAAGCAACATCCAGCAGCAGGGCAGAGGTGCAGGGGTGGGTGGCAGGAGGAAGAGGATGAGAAGGAGGACCAGAGGCAAGAGAGAAATAAAAACCAAAACCTGAAACTAGTAAGACAGCAAAGTACAAGGTTAACATGCAAAAATCAGTTGATTGTGTATGTACCAACAATGAATAATTGGTATTTGGAATATACAAAGTGAGCATTCATACTGTTTGCTAAATGCATAAACCAATTTGTTTACTGATTTGTATCCAGCATTATACAAGCAATGGCAAGTGCCTAATACAGTGGTAAATAAATAACATTTCCTGACAGGCAAATTTTGGCCAGTAAACCTGTAGTTCAGGCATGAATCTCACCAAACTTCCTAACCTCTTGGACAGTCAAACTGTCATTTGAAAAATAAGTAATCAAATGTATCTCAAAGAGTTGTTATATTTTTAATAAAAAAAGGGTAGGTGTGTACTTAGTTTTCTAAAAACCTGCCATATTTTTTTGCAGAGATTATAATATGTATATTCACATCTTTAGTGTATGAGAGTTCCTGTTGTTTCACATCCTCAAGACTTGGCATTGTCAGTGTTTTAAATATAGCTCACCATTGCACCTATCAACATGAAAAGGCAAAAAACTTTTATCCAGACAAGACTAACCCAAACAGCTTCAACATCTACTACATCTTCCCTTGAGAAGGAACCTGGGGAGATAGATTTAATCAGTCTTCCTGAAAAAGAATTTAAAACAAAAGACATAACCATGCTGATGGATTTGCAGAGAAATATGCAACAACTAAGGAGGGAGAATACAGAAATAAAAGAAGCTCTGGAAGGACTTCAAAACAGAATAGACGAGATGCAAGAGAACATTAATGGACTAGAAAACGAAGAAAACGAACGCAGAGAAGCTGATGCAGAGAGAGATAAAAGGATCTCCAGGAAGGAAAGAATTTTAAGAGAACTGTGTGACCAATGGAAACGGAACAATATCTGCATTATAGGGGTACAAGAAGAAGAAAAGAGAGAAAAAAGATAGAAAGGGTCTTTGAAGAAATAATTGCTGAAAACTTCCCCAAAATAGGGGAGGAAATGGCCTCTCAGACCACAGAGGTACACAGAACTCCCATGACAAGGGATCCAAGGAGGGCAAGACCAAGACATATAATAATTAAAATGGAAAAGATCAAAGATAAGGAAAAAGTATTAAAGGCAGCCAGACAGAAAAAAAAGGTCACCTACAAAGGAAAACCCATCAGGCTATCAGACTCCTCAACAGAAACCCTAGAGGCCAGAAGAGAATGGCATGATATACTTAATGCAATGAAAAGGAAGGGCCTCGAACCAAGAATACTGTATCCAGCATGATTATCATTTAAATATGAAGGAAGGATTAAACAATTCCCAGACAAGCAAAAGTTGAGGGAATTTGCATCCCACAAACCACCTCTACAAGGCATCTTACAGGGACTGCTCTAGATGGGAGCACTCCTAAAAAAAGCACAGAATAAAAGACCCAAAATATGAAGAAGGGAGAAGAAGGAATAAGAAGAGAGAGAAATAAAGAATGATCAGACTGTGTTTATAATAGCTTAATAAGCGAGTTGAGTTAGACAGGAAGATAGTAAAGAAGCTAACCTTGTAACTCTGCTAACCACAAACTTAAAGCCTGCAATGGCAATAAGTACATACCTTTCAATAAGCACCCTAAATGTAAATGGACTGAATGCATCAATCAAAACACACAGAGTAATAGAATGGATAAAAAAGCAAGACCCATCTTTATGCTGCTTACAAGAGACTCACCTCAAACCCAAAGACATGCACAGACTTAAAGTCAAGGGATGGAAAAAGATATTTCATGCAAACAACAGAGAGAAAAAAGCAGTTATTGAAATACTAGTATCAGACAAAAAAGACTTCAAAATAAAGAAAGTAACAAAAGATAAAGAAGGACATTACATAATGATAAAGGGCTCAGTCCAAAAAGAGGATATAACTATTATAAATATATATGGACCCAATACAGGAGCACCAACATATGTGAAACAAATACTAACAGAATTAAAGGAGGAAATAGAATGCAATGCATTCATTTTGGGAGACTTCAACACACCACTCGCTCCAAAGGACAGATCCACCAGACAGAAAATAAGTAAGGACACAGAGGAACTGAACAACACACTAGAACAGATGGACATAATAGACATCTACAGAACACTACATCCAAAAGCAACAGGACACACATTCTTCTCAAGTGTACATGGAACATTCTCCAGAATAGACCAACTACAAGGCCACAAAAAGAGCCTCAGTAAATTCCAAAAGATTGAAATCCTACCAAACAACTTTACAGACCACAAATGCATAAAACTGAAATAAATTGTACAAAGAAAGCAAAAAGGCTCTCAAATACATGGAGGCTTAACAACACGCTCCTAAATAATCGATAGATCACTGACCAAATCAAAATGGAGATCCAGCAATATATGGAAATAAATGAGAACAACAACACAAAGCCCCAACTTCTGTGGGGTACAGCAAAAGCAGTCTTAAGAGGAAAGTATATAGCAATCCAGGCATATTTAAAGAAGGAAGAACAATCCATAAATTAATGGTCTAATGTCACAATTATCGAAATTGGAAAAAGAAGAAAAAGTGAGGCCTAAGGTCAGCAGAAGGAGGGACATAATAAAGATCAGAGAAGAAATAAATAAAATTGAGAAGAATAAAACAATAGCAAAAATCAATGAAACGAAGAGCTGGTTCTTCAAAAAAATAAACAAAATAGATAAGCCTCTAGCCAGACTTATTAAGAGGAAAAGAGAGTCAATACACATCAACAGAATCAGAAACGAGAACGGAAAATTCACGACGGACCCCACAGAAATACAAAGAATTATTAGAGAGTACTATGAAAACCTATATGCTAACAAGCTGGAAAACCTAGAAGAAATGCACAACTTCCTAGAAAAATGCAACCTTCCAAGACTTACCCAGAAAGAAACAGAAAATCTAAACAGACCAATTACCAAAATGAAATTGAAGTGGTAATCAAAAAACTACCAAAGAATAAAACCCCTGGCCAGATGGATTTACCTATGAATATTATCAGACATACAGAGAAGACATAATACCCATTCTCCTTAAAGTTTTCCAAAAAATAGAAGAGGAGGGAATACTCCCAAACTCATTCTACGAAGCCAACATCACCATAATACCAAAACCAGGCAAAGACCCCACCAAAAAAGAAAACTACAGACCAATATCCCTGATGAACGTAGATGCAAAAATACTCAATAAAATATTAGCTAAAAAAAATCAAAAATATATCAAAAGGATCATACACCATGACCAAGTGGGATTCATCCCAGGGATGCACGGATAGTACAACATTCGAAAATCCATCAACATCATCCACCACATCAACAAAAAGAAAGACAATAACCACATGATCATCTCGATAGATGCTGAAAAAGCATTCAATAAAACTCAACATCCATTAATGATAAAAACACTCAACAAAATGGGTATAGAGGGCAAGTACCTCAACATAATAAAGGCCATATATGATAAACCCACAGCCAACATCATACTGAACAGCAAGAAGTTGAAAGCTTTTCCTCTGCGATCAGGAATAAGACCGGGATGCCCACTCTCCCCACTGTTATTCAACATAGTACTGGAGGTCCTAGCCACTGCAATTAGACAAAACACAGAAATACAAGCCATCCAGATTGGTAAAGAAGAAGTTAAACTGTCACTATTTACAGATGACATGATATTGTACTTAAAAAAACCCTGAAGACTCCACTCCGAAACTACTAGAGCTAATATCGGAATTCAGCAAAGTTGTAGGATACAAAATTAACACACAGAAATCTGTGGCTCTCCTATACACTAACAATAAACTAATAGAAAGAGAAACCAGGAAGACCATTCCATTCACAATAGCATCAAAAAGAATAAAATACCTAGGAATAAACCTAACCAAGGAAGTGAAAGACCTATACCCTGAAAACTATTAGACACTCTTAAGAGAAATTAAAGAGGTCACTAACAAATGGAAACTCATCCCATGCTCCTGGCTAGGAAGAATTAATATCGTCAAAATGGCCATCCTGCCCAAAGCAATATAGAGATGTGATGCAATACCTATCAAACTATCAACAGCATTCTTCAATGAACTGGAACAAATAGTTCAAAAATCCACATGGAAACACCAAAGACCCCGAATAGCCAAAGCAATCCTGAGAATTAAGAATAATGTAGGGGGGATCTCACTCCCCAACTTCAAGCTCTACTACAAAGCCACAGTAATCAAGACAATTTGGTACTGGCACAAGAACAGAGCCACAGACAAATGGAACAGAATAGAGACTCCAAACATTAACCCAAACATATATGGTCAACTAATATTCGATAAAGGGGCCATGGACATACAACAGGGAAATGACAGCCTCTTCAACAGATGGTGCTGGCAAAACTGGACAGCTACATGTAAGAGAATGAAACTGGATCACTGTCTAACCCCATACAGAAAAGTAAATTCGAAATGGATCAAAGACAGGAATGTAAGTCATGAAACCATAAAACTCTTAGAAAAAATCATAGGCAAAAATCTCTTAGACATAAACATGAGTGACCTCTTCTTGAACATATCTCCCTGGACAAGGGAAACTAAAGCAAAAATGAACAAATGGGACTATATCTAGCTGAAAAGCTTCTGTACAGCAAAGGACACCATCAATAGAACAAAATGGTATCCTACAGTATGGGAGAATATATTCATAAATGACAGATCCGACAGAGGGTTGACATCCAAAATATATAAAGACCTCACACACCTCAACAAACAAGAAGCAAATAATCCAATTAAAAAAAATGGGCAGAGGAGCTGAACAGACAGTTCTCTAAAGAAGAAATTCAGATGGCCAACAGACACATGAAAAGATGCTCCACATCACTTGTCATCAGAGAAATGCAAATTAAAACCACAATGAGATATCATCTCACACCAGTAAGGATGGCTACCATCCAAAAGACAAACAACAACAAATGTTGGCGAGGTTGTGGAGAAAGGGGAACCCTCCTACACTGCTGGTGGGAAAGTAAATTAGTTCAACCATTATGGAAAGCAGTATGGAGGTTCCTCAAAATGCTCAAAATAGAAATATCATTTGACCCAGGAATTCCACTTCTAGGAATTTACCCCAAGAATGCAGCACTCCAGTTTGAAAAAGACAGATGCACCCCTATGTTTATCGCTGCACTATTTACAATAGCCAAGATATGGAAGCAACCTAAATGTCCATCAGTAGATGAATGGATAAAGAAGATGTGGTACATATACACAATGGAATATTACTCAGCCATAAGAAAAAAACAAATCCTAACATTCGCAACAACATGGATGGAGCTAGAGGGTATTATGCTCAGTGAAATAAGCCAGGCGGATAAAGACAAGCACCAAGTGATTTCACTCATATGTGGAGTATAAGAACAAAAGAAAACTGAAAGAACAAAACAGCGGCAGATGCACAGAACCCAAGAATAGACTAATAGTTACCAAAGTGAAAGGGACTGGGGAGGATGGGTGGGAAGGGAGGGATAAGGACGGGAAAAAAAGAAAGGGGGAATTACGATTAGCATGTATAGTGTGGGGGGGCACGGGGAGGACTGTGCAACACAAGACAAGTAGTGATTTTACAGCATCTTACTATGTTGATGGACAGTGACTGTGAACGGGGATGTGGGGGGGACTTGGTGAAGAGGGGAACTTAGTAAACTTAATGTCCTTCATGTAATTGTAGATTAATGATACCAAAATAAAATTTAAAAAAATTTTTAGATTTATTTAATTCATCTTTCTTCTTTCTATTTTCATGCAATACACTCACCAGTTAACCTGTTGTCATTTCTTTCTCAAAGTTCCTGCTTTGATTGGTGTACCTCCAGTCTCTTACTGCTGGTTTTCCCTTGTCATCTCAGGGTTCTTCAATATATACCTTAGCAGAGCTACTTTCCACAGTATCCCTCTGCCCCACAGGATCTCATGTACCCATAGACTTTGAATATTGCTTCTCCCTATTTATGCATTTCTCTATCTAGAACTCCTATTAGTTACATATTGAACCACTTCATGATATCCTGTACATCTCTAAACCTATTTTTACATATTTGTAACTTTTTATGAAAATCAATATTTTTTATCAGTTACACATATTATAATTGGTTCTTTAATACAAATGTACTTTTTTCTCATTGTCAAATATAATTGGATGGTTGTGCAAAATTTCCCAGTGCCCTACTCAAGGAGTGTGTGTGTGTGTGTGTGTGTGTGTGTGTGATAGGAAAACACTTCCAGCATTTGAGTTTTATACAATGGGTCTCAGGTCTAGATTACTGCCTAGTATGGCCCTAAAGCCATGCATGTCTTCTTTCTTTTAGTGGATTTCAAAAGCTACTAATTTTATATCAAGTCCCTTGGGTTACCGTAACATCAGAATTTTATCTCATTTCTTTAATTTACATTCCCAATGCATTTCTACAATCTTTTAAGGATGTGTGTGTGTGTGTGTGTGTGCATGTAATATTTTGCTTTACTCAGATGTGTGCTTAAAAGGTAAATTTGTTGAATTTTATGTACCATAATCTATTTTAGGAGTAGAAATATTGCTTATACTAATTTCCAGGCTACCACATTTTTTAAAAAACACAGTATCAATATCTAACATTCATGTATCAGTTATTTGCTTGGAAGTATCTACACTTGTCCTAAATAGAAAATTAGATACTCTAAAGAAATTAATTTATGAATTTATTATTAGTCATTCTCACTTGTAAAAGTAAATACAAATAAAAAAACAACTTTCATTATTGAAAATAAGGGAAGGAGCTCCCACTACCTCTCTTGTCCAAGAGCACTTATTTTAGATTTAGAATTGCTATTGTAAATTATTTTTCTGTCTCTTTAATATATATATATATATATATATATATATATATATATATACATACATACACACACACATAAAGCTTTTAAAAGCTAAATAAGCCTCTTTCTCAAGAACCTGAGAACAATCTCTTTGAAATGTAATCAAGGAAGGTAGTGCCCCCTATTCAAGGTTCCTTGATGGAAGGTAGACATCTAACTTCTGTAATACTTTGTTCCAAAACTACTCCCTGTAATAAAGACATGAGAAGTTTATTTTTCCTTTGGATAAAGCCAATTAGCTAACATAGATGGCCACTCTAAAAACCAGATGAGTTTAGGATGAACTGTCTAGAATAAATGATACCTATTCCTCTTACTTGAAAATGAGTTTTTTCTTAAGAACATGTATGTAATGGGTTGTATCTGGTTATCTATAATATAAGGGTGAAATTTCCTTCTGTCTTGTGTTTTTATCAGACTGCCTGAGATATGGATCACTTTTGGTTTTAATTCATATTCCATAATAGAACTGTTGTCCTTTTATTACACTTTTGTAGAGAGATTTTCTGGATTGGCATAAAACATTAAAAGGTTTTTAATTACATTATATCAACAGACTTTAGTCCAATTAATTAAAATAATAACTGCTATTCCTTTAAAAAATAGTGACAAATATCATACAGGATAAGACACTGAGAACACCTACTGAAGAGGGAGAAGTGAACACATGTTGATACATATTAGGAAGTCCTGCCTCAAGGAAAAGTATTTTATAGTATATTTTTGTGGGTAATCTGAGGGTAGGAAGGTACTTTCAGAGTTTGATAGAAAACTATGGAGGAGGGAGATGATCATGGAATTAATCTGTCAAGAAAACTATCACAAAAGTAAAAAATAAAATGTCTGTTATTTTTATCTAAGTTGATTTGATAGGAACTGGTAAATATGAATAGGGGACTTAATGATTTAAAATGAAAGGTTAGTTTTATGCTGAGATGTACATATGCACAATAGGACAGCAGAATATGCCACCCCAGAATATGCCACTTTGCAATATTGATTATTTTGATCTGTAGATAGTTTAGAAATAGCAAATGCTTTCTCTGATCTATATAAGGACGGATCCTCCAAATGGAACCCAATTGACATAGATCCCTTTTCCAGAAATTTCATCAACCAGAGAAGATTTACTCTTATCACAAGAGAGGAAACTAAAAGTGGACAGTACATCCAGAACAACTTTATCACAAACTATCATACCTCCCAGATATCCATTCTTCTAAAGGCACATTCACCTTTCCTAAAAACCACTTAATCTCCTCTAAGAGGCCTACATCCATCCCTCCCTTTTTCTATTAAGATGGTATTTAATCTTGAATTCTAAAGCTAACTCTTTGAGTTACTCATTTTTCCTGGTATCTCCCATGTAAACATGAACCATACATGTTAATGAACTTCTGTTTGCTTTTCTTTTACTAATATCTCTTTTATTACAGGTGGTCTCAACTATGAACTCAGGAAACTAGAGAAAAAATTAATTTTACTCCTCTGCAATACATGTATGATTGTATATTATAACTTTGTATATATAAAAAGCCTTCCAAACTGTAGATACAAATCATGTCACCTGAGTATCTGAAACTGTTTCCAGGTTTTTTTTTAATTTTTTTTTTCATTTTATTATCATTAATCTACAATTACATGAAGAACATTATGGTTACTAGACTCACCCCTTCACCAAGTTCCCCCCGACCAAACCCCATTACAGTCACTGTCCATCAGCATAGTAAGATGCTATAGACTCACTACTTGTCTTCTCTGTGTTGCACATCCCACCCTTTGCCCCACCCACATTATACATGCTAATCGTAAGACACCCTTTCTTTTTCCCCGCTCTTATCCCTCCCTTCCCACCCCTCATGCCTGGTCCCTTTCCCTTTGGTAACTGTTAATTCATTCCTGGGTTCTGTGATTCTGCTGCTGTTTTGTTCCTTCAGTTTTCCTTTCTTCTTATAATCCACATATGAGTGAAATCATTTGGTACTTGTCTTTCTCCACCTAGCTTATTTCACTGAGCATAATACCGTCTAGCTCCATCCACGTTGTTGCAAATGGTAGGATCTGTTTTTTTCTTACGGCTGAGTAGTATTCCATTGTGTATATGTACCACATCTTCTTTATCTATTCATCTACTGATGGACATTTAGGTTGCTTCCATTTCTAGGCTATTGTAAATAGTGCTGCAATAAACATAGGGGTGCACCTGTCTTTTTCAAACGGGAGTGCTGCATTCTTAGGGTAAATTCCTAGAAGTGGAATTCCTGGGTCAAATGATATTTCTATTTTCAGCTTTTTGAGGAACCTCCATACTGTTTTCCACAATGGTTGAACTAATTTGCATTCCCACCAGCAGTGTAGGAGGGTTCCCCTTTTTCCACAACCTCGCCAACATTTGTTGTTGTTTGTCTTTTGGATGGTGGCGATCCTTACTGGCATGTGGTGATATCTCATTGTGGTTTTAATGTGCATTTCTCTGATGACAAGCGATGTGGAGAATCTTTTCATGTTTCTGTTGGCCATCTGAATTTCTTCTTTGGCGAACTGTTTGTTGAGCTCCTCTGCCCATTTTTTAATTGGATTATTTGCTTTTTGTTTGTTGAGGTGTGTGAGCTCTTTATATATTTTGGATGTCAACCCTTTATCGGATCTGTCATTTATGAATATATTCTCCCATACTGTAGGGTACCTTTTTGTTCTATTGATGGTGTCCTTTGCTGTACAGAAGCTTTTCAGCATGATATAGTCCCACTTGTTCATTTTTGCTTTTGTTTCCCTTACCTGGGGAGATATGTTCATGAAGAAGTCGCTCATGTTTATGTCCAAGAGACTTTTGCCTTTTTTTTCTAAGAGTTTTATGGATTCATGAGCTACATTCAGATCTTTCATCCATTTTGAATTTACTTTTCTGTATGGGATTAGACAGTGATCCAGTTTCATTCTCTTACATGTAGCTGTCCAGTTTTGCCAGCACCATCTGTTGAAGACACTGTCATTTCCCCATTGTATGTCCATGGCTCCTTTATCAAATATTAATAGACCATAAATGTTTAGGTTAACATCTGGGGTCTCTATTCTGTTCCACTGGTCTGTGGTTCTGTTCTTGTGCAGGTACCAAATAGTCTTGATTACTGTGGCTTTTTAGTAGAGCTTGAAGTTGGGGAGCAAAATCTCCCCAACTTTATTCTTCCTTCTTAGGATTGCTTTGGCTATTCGGGTTCTTTGGTGTTTCCATATGATGTTTTGAACTATTTGTTCTAGTTCGTTGAAGAATGTTGTTGGTAATTTGATAGGGATTGCATCAAATCTGTATATTGCTTTGGGCAGGATGGCCATTTTGACGATACTAATTCTTCCTAGCCAAGAGCATGGGATGAGTTTCCATTTGTTAGTGTCCTCTTTAATTTTTCTTAACAGTGTCTTGTAGTTTTCAGTGTATAGGTCTTTCACTTCCTTGGTTAGGTTTATTCCTAAGTATTTTATTCTTTTTGATGCAATTGTGAATGGAATTGTTTTCCTGATTTCTCTTTCTATTAGTTCATTGTTAGTGTATAGGAAAGCCACAGATTTCTGTGTGTTAATTTTGTATCCTGCAACTTTGCTGTATTCCGATATCAGTTCTAGTAGTTTTGGAGTGGAGTCTTTAGGGTTTTTTATGTACAATATCATGTCATCTGCAAACAGTGACAGTCTGACTTCTTCTTTAGCAATTTGGATTCCTTGTATTACTTTGTTTTTTCTATTTGCTGTGGCTAGGACCTCCAGTACTATGTTGAGTAACAATGGAGAGAGTGGGCATCCCTGTCTTGTTCCCGATCTCAGAGGAAAAGCTTTCAGCTTCTCGCTGTTCAGTATGATGCTGGCTGTGGGTTTATCATGCATGGCCTTTATTATGTTGAGGTACTTGCCCTCTATACCCATTTTGTTGAGAGTTTTTATCATGAATGGATGTTGAATTTTGTCAAATGCTTTTTCAGCATCTATGGAGACAATCATGTGGTTTTTGCCCTTCTTTTTGTTTATGTGGTGGATGTTGATGGATTTTCAGATGTTGTACCATCCTTGCATCCCTGGGATGAATCCCACTTGGTCATGGTGTATGATCCTTTTGATGTCTTTTTGAATTCGGTTTGCTAATATTTTGTTGAGTATTTTTGCATCTACGTTCATCAGGGATATTGGTCTGTAGTTTTCTTTTTTGGTGGGGACTTTGCCTGGTTTTGGTATTAGGGTGATGTTAGCTTCATAGAATGAGTTTGGGAGGATCCCCTCCTCCTCTATTTTTTGGAAAACTTTAAGGAGAACGGATATTATGTCTTCCCTGTATGTCTGATAAAATTCCGAGGTAAATCCATCTGGCCCGGGGGTTTTGTTCTTTGGTAGTTTTTTGATTACTGCTTCAATTTCGTTGCTGGTAATTGGTCTGTTTAGATTTTGTGTTTCTTCCTTGGTCAGTCTTGGAAGGTTGTATTTTTCTAATAAGTTGTCCATTTCTTCTAGGTTTTCCAGCTTGTTAGCATATAGGTTTTCATAGTAGTCTCTAATAATTCTTTGTATTTCTGTTCGGTATGACGTGATGTTTCCTTTCTCATTTCTGATTCTGTTGATTTGTGTTGATTCTCTTTTTCACTTAATAAGTCTGGCTGGAGGCTTATCTATTTTGTTTATTTTCTCAAAGAACAAGCTCTTGGTTTCACTGATTTTTTCTATTGTTTTATTCTTCTCAATTTTATTTATTTCATCTCTGCTCTTTATTATGTACCTCCATCTGCTGACTTTAGGCCTCATTTGTTCTTCTTTTTCCAATTTTGATAATTGTGACATTAGACTATTCATTTGGGTTTGTTCTTCCTTCTTTACATATGTTTGGATTGTTATATACTTTCCTCTTAAGACTGCTTTCGCTGTGTCCCACAGAAGTTGGGGCTTTGTGTTGCTGTTGTCATTTATTTCCATATATTGCTGGATCTCCCTTTTAATTTGGTCATAGATCCATTGACTATTTAGGAGCGTGTTGTTAAGCCTTCATGTGTCTGTGAGCCTTTTTGCTTTCTTTGTACAATTTATTTCTAGTTTTATACCTTTGTTGTCTGAAAAGTTGGTTGGTAAAATTTCAATCTTTTTGAATTTACTGAGGCTCTTTTTGTGGCCTAGTATGTGGTCTATTCTGGAGAATGTTCCATGTGCACTTGAGAAGAATGTGCATTCTGTTGCTTTTGGGTGTAAAGTGCTATAGATGTCTATTAGGTCCATCTGTTCTATTGTGTCGTTCAGTGTCTCTGTGTCCTTATTTATTTGCTGTCTGGTGGATCTGTCCTCTGGAGAGAATGGTGTGTTGAAGTCTCCTAAAATGAATGCAATGCATTCTATTTCCTCCTTTAGTTCTGTTAGTATTTGTTGCACATATGCTGGTGCTCTTGTGTTGGGAGCATATATATTTATAAGGTTATATCCTCTTGTTGGACTGAGCCCTTTGTAATTATGTATTATCCTTATTTATCACTTGTTACTTTCTTTGTTTTGAAGTCTATTTTGTCTGATACTAGTACTGCAACACCTGCTTTTTTCTCGCTATTGTTTGCATGAAATACCTTTTTCCATCCCTTGACTTTTAGTCTGTGCATGTCTTTGGGTTTAAGGTGAGTCTCTTGTAAGCAGCATATAGATGGGTCTTGTTTTTTTTATCCATTCAGTGACTCTATGTCTTTTTTTTTTTTTTTTTTTTAGATAATTATTTTTTATTGAAGGGTAGTTGACACACAGTATTACATTACATTAGTTTCAGGTGTACAACACAGTGATTCAACATTTATATACATGATAATTCTAAGTACCAGCTATCACCATACCAAGTTGTTACAATATTTTGACTATATTCCTTATGCTATACATTACATCCCGGTTGCTTATTTATTTTACAATTGGAAGTGTGTACTTTTTCTTGGTTGTTGTTGTTAGGGCACCTCTCATATTTATTGATCAAATGGTTGTTAACAACAATAAAATTCTGTATAGGGGAGTCAATGCTCAATGCACAATCATTAATCGACCCCAAGCCTAATTTTCGTCAGTCTCCAATCTTCTGAAGCATAACGAACAAGTTCTTACATGGAGAACAAATTCTTACATAGTGAATAAGTTACATGGTGAACAGTACAAGGGCAGTCATCACAGAAACTTTTGGTTTTGCTCATGCATTATGAACTATAAACAGTCAGTTCAAATATGAATACACATTTGATTTTCATACTTGATTTATATGTGGATACCACATTTCTCTCTTTATTATTTTTAATAAGATGCTGAAGTGGTAGGTAGATACAACATAAAGGTAGAAAACATAGTTTAGTGTTGTAAGAGAGCAAATGTAGATGATCAGGTGTGTGCCTGTAGACTATGTGTTAATCCAAACTAGACAAGGGCAATAAAACATCCACATATGCAGAAGATTTCTCTCAGAACAGGGAGGGTGAGGTTCTAAGCCTCACCTCTGTTGATCCCCAATTTCTCACCTGATGACCCCCCTGCGACTGTGCCTTAGGTTGTTCCTCCCTTGAGGAATCTTACCCGTCTCTGGCTAACCAGTCATCTTCCGGGGCCATACAGGGAAATGTTAAGTTGGTAAGTGAGAGAGAAGCCTTATTGTTTGAAATGGTTAGCTTTTTATTTCTTTGCATATTTATGCCCTGTGGCTTCTATGCCCAGCATTTGTCTTGAGGTATCTTTACCACTTGGAGGAGTTATGATACTCGGTAAATTTGATATGAGGCACGAATTCTATTTAAGGGTTGTAATTAGGAAGGAAGAAGAAAAGCTATAGAAGTAGCAGGCGGAAGAAAACATGGGAAGATTGATTATTTCTTTGACATATCTTCTTGTAGAGTAACTTCAGCATGTATATATTTTAAGCTACTACTTAAATTGCGCACACACATTAACATAATAGGAGTATAGTTACATAACCAAAGCATACCTGTAATTACCAGCCATCTCCAGTGAAACCAAGAAAACCAGTTAGGCACCCTAGGCATTTGTGAAAACTTATCAATGATATGATGGTTATTATCTAACTGAATTTGAATAGTTTGAGAAAAATCAGACAAATTAAAACAACCCATTCCTGGGCACTGTTCACATCCCATATGTTCTTTTAACAGTAAATAGTCTGTAGTTGTAAGATTTTGGAGCGCTACAATTTGCACTTCTCCTAATTCTTGGTTGAGTTCCAACAGTATAGATCCAGTCAAATTTGTTGTTTTACTGTATGCACAGGACAGCTTAGATATCTCCTTCCTCATTCCCATGGCAAGTCCAGGAGCTGGTGGGATGAGTGCATCTACAGCTGTAGCAGTGCGTGGATCTTTGTTGGGGTTTTTTGATGATCATCTTCTGGCATGAGTCTTCCCGAGAGTGCTGATGTTGGAAGTTCTCTTTCATATCGTTTCTTAGTTCATTTTCGGGGTAGCCAAATTAGGCTTTGATCCTCTGTATAAACACAAACAGACCCTTTGCCTACACTTTTATATGTCCTTTATATCATTGTGTAGAACTCATTAGAGGTCACCACATAGGAAATGCATTTTTTTTTTTTAATCATTAATCTACACTTACATGACGAATACTTACGAATACTTTGTTTACTAGGCTCTCCCCTATACCAGGTCCCCCCTATATACTCCTTTACAGTCACTGTCCATCAGCGTAGCAACCTGTTGTAGAATCACTACTTGTCTTCTCTGTGTTGTACAGCCCTCCCCTTTCTCCCACCCCGCTATGGATGCTAATCTTAATACCCCCCTACTTCTCCCCCCCTTATCCCTCCCTACCCACCCATCCTCCCCAGTCCCTTTCCCTTTGGTACCTGTTAGTCCATTCTTGAGTTCTGTGATTCTGCTGCTGTTTTGTTCCTTCAGTTTTTCCTTTGTTCTTATATTCCACAGGTGAGTGAAATCATTTGGTATTTCTCTTTCTCCGCTTGGCTTGTTTCACTGAGCATAATACCCTCCAGCTCCATCCATGTTGCTGCAAATGGTAGGATTTGCCCTTTTCTTATGGCTGAGTAGTATTCCATTGTGTATATGTACCACCTCTTCTTTATCCATTCATCTATCGATGGACATTTAGGTTGCTTCCAATTCTTGGCTATTGTAAATAGTGCTGCGATAAACATAGGGGTGCACTGATCTTTCTCATACTTGATTGCTGCATTCTTAGGGTAAATTCCTAGGAGTGCAATTCCAGGGTCAAATGGTAAGTCTGTTTTGAGCATTTTGATGTACCTCCATACTGCTTTCCACAATGGTTGAACAAGTTTACATTCCCACCAGCAGTGTAGGAGGGTTCCCCTTTCTCCACAGCCTCGCCAACATTTGTTGTTGTTTGTCTTTTGGATGGCAGCCATCCTTACTGGTGTGAGGTGATACCTCATTGTAGTTTTAATTTGCATTTCTCTGATAATTAGCGATGTGGAGCATCTTTTCATGTGTCTGTTGGCCATCTGTATTTCTTTTTTGGAGAACCGTCTGTTCAGTTC
Source organism: Manis pentadactyla (assembly GCF_030020395.1). Taxonomy (NCBI): domain Eukaryota; kingdom Metazoa; phylum Chordata; class Mammalia; order Pholidota; family Manidae; genus Manis; species Manis pentadactyla. The sequence goes on from NC_080026.1 coordinate 79,900,320, forward strand.
CTTTGCCCATTTTTTAATTGGGTTATTTGTTTTTTGTTTGTTGAGGCGTGTGAGCTCTTTATATATTCTGGACGTCAAGCCTTTATCGGATGTGTCATTTTCAAAGATATTCTCCCATACTGTAGGGTTTCTTTTTGTTCTATTGATGGTGTCTTTTGCTGTACAGAAGCTTTTCAGCTTAATATAGTCCCACTTGTTCATTTTTGCTGTTGTTTTCCTTGCCCGGGGAGATATGTTCAAGAAGAGGTCACTCATGTTTATGTCTAAGAGGTTTGTGCCTATGTTTTCTTCCAAGAGTTTAATGGTTTCATGACTTACATTCAGGTCTTTGATCCATTTTGAGTTTACTTTTGTATATGGGGTTAGACAGTGATCCAGTTTCATTCTCCTACATGTAGCTGTCCAGTTTTGCCAGCACCATCTGTTGAAGAGACTGTCATTTCGCCATTGTATGTCCATGGCTCCTTTATCAAATATTAATTGACCATATATGTCTGAGTTAATGTCTGGATTCTCTAGTCTGTTCCATTGGTCTGTGGCTCTGTTCTTGTGCCAGTACCAAATTGTCTTGATTACTATGGCTTTATAATAGAGCTTGAAGTTGGGGAGTGAGATCCCCCCTACTTTATTCTTCTTTCTCAGGATTGCTTTGGCTATTCGGGGTCTTTGGTGGTTCCATATGAATTTTTGAATTATTTGATCCAGTTCATTGAAGAATGTTGCTGGTAGTTTCATAGGGATTGCATCAAATCTGTATATTGCTTTGGGCAGGATGGCCATTTTGACGATATTAATTCTTCCTAGCCATGAGCATGGGATGCGTTTCCATCTGTTAGTGTCCCCTTTAATTTCTTTTAAGAGTGACTTATAGTTTTCAGAATATAAGTCTTTCACTTCTTTGGTTAGGTTTATTCCTAGGTATTTTATTTTTTTTGATGCAATTGTGAATGGAGTTGTTTTCCTGATTTCTCTTTCTGTTGGTTCATTGTTGGTATATAGGAAAGCCACAGATTTCTGTGTGTTGATTTTGTATCCTGCAACTTTGCTGTATTCCGATATCAGTTCTAGTAGTTCTGGGGTGGAGTCTTTAGGGTTTTTTATGTACAGTATCATGTCGTCTGCAAATAGTGACAGTTTGACTTCTTCTTTGCCAATCTGGATTCCTTGTATTTTTTTGTTTTGTCTGATTGCCGTGGCTAGGACCTCTAGTACAATGTTAAATAACAGTGGGGAGAGTGGGCATCCCTGTCTAGTTCCCGATCTCAGCGGAAATGCTTAAAGCTTCTCGCTATTCAATATAATGTTGGCTGTGGGTTTTTCATAGATGGCCTTTATTTTGTTGAGGTACTTGCCCTCTATTCCCATTTTGCTGAGAGTTTTTATCATGAATGGATGTTGAACTTTGTCAAATGCTTTTTCAGCATCTATGGAGATGATCATGTGGTTTTTGTCTTTCTTTTTGTTGATGTGGTGGATGATATTGATGGACTTTCGAATGTTGTGCCATCCTTGCATCCCTGGGATGAATCCCACTTGGTCATGGTGTACGATGGTTTTGATGTATTTTTGAATTCGGTTTGCTAAAATTTTGTTGAGTATTTTTGCGTCTACGTTCATCAGGGATATTGGTCTATAGTTTTCTTTTTTGGTGGTGTCTTTGCCTGGTTTTGGTATTAGGGTGATGTTAGCTTCATAGAATGAGTTTGGGAGTATCCCCTCCTCTTCTATTTCTTGGAAAACTTTAAGGAGAATGGGTATTATGTCTTCCCTGTATGTCTGATAAAATTCCGAGGTAAATCCATCTGGCCCAGGGGTTTTGTTCTTTGGTAGTTTTTTGATTACCGCTTCAATTTCGTTGCTGGTAATTGGTCTGTTTAGATTTTCTGTTTCTTTTTGGGTCAGTCTTGGAAGGTTGTATTTTTCTAGGAAGTTGTCCATTTCTCCTAGGTTTCCCAGCTTGTTAGCATATAGGTTTTCATAGTAGTCCCTAATAATTCTTTGTATTTCTGCGGGATCTGTTGTGATTTTTCCTTTCTCATTTCTGATACTGTTGATTTGTGTTGACTCTCTTTTCCTCTTAATAAGTCTGGCTAGAGGCTTATCTATTTTGTTTATTTTCTCGAAGAACCAGCTCTTGGTTTCATTGATTTTTGCTATTGATTTATTCTTCTCAATTTTATTTATTTCTTCTCTGATCTTTATTATGTCCCTCCTTCTGCTGACCTTAGGCCTCATTTGTTCTTCTTTTTCCAATTTCGATAATTGTGACATTAGACCGTTCATTTGGGCTTGTTCTTCCTTGTTTAAATATGCTTGGATTGCTATATACTTTCCTCTTAAGACTGCTTTTGCTGCGTCCCACAGAAGTTGGGGCTTAGTGTTGTTGTTGTCATTTGTTTCCATATATTGCTGGATCTCCATTTTGATTTGGTCATTGATCCATTGATTATTTAGGAGTGTGTTGTTTAGCCTCCATGTGTTTGTGAGCCTTTTTGCTTTCTTTGAACAGTTTATTTCTAGTTTAATGCCTTTGTGGTCTGAAAAGTTGGTTGGTAGGATTTCAATCTTTTGGAATTTACTGAGGCTCTTTTTGTGTCCTAGTATGTGGTCTATTCTGGAGAATGTTCCATGTGCACTTGAGAAGAACGTGTATCCTGTTGCTTTTGGATGTAGAGTTCTGTAGATGTCTATTAGGTCCATCTGTTCTAGTGTGTTGTTCAGTGCCTCTGTGTCCTTACTTATTTTCTGTCTGGTGGATCTGTCCTTTGGAGTGAGTGGTGTGTTGAAGTCTCCTAGAATGAATGCATTGCATTCTATTTCCTCCTTTAGTTCTGTTAATATTTGTTTCAGGTATGTTGGTGCTCCTGTATTGGGTGCATATATATTTATAATGGTTATATCCTCTTGATGGACTGAGCCCTTTATCATTATGTAATGTCCTTCTTTGTCTTTTGTTACTTTCTTTATTTTGAAGTCTGTTTTGTCTGATACCAAAATTGCAACACCTGCTTTCTTCTCTCTGTTGTTTGCTTGAAATATCTTTTTCCATCCCTTGACTTTAAGTCTTGCGCGTCTTTGGGTTTGAGGTGAGTCTCTTGTAAGCAGCATATGGATGGATCTTGCTTTTTTATCCATTCTATTTCTCTGTGTCTTTTGATTGGTGCATTCAGTCCATTTACATTTAGGGTGATTATTGAAAGGTATGAATTTATTGCCATTGCAGGCTTAAAGTTTGTGGTTACCAAAGGTTTAGGGTTAGCTTCTTTACTGTCTTACTGTCTAACTTAACTCGCTTGTTGAGCTATTATAAACACAATCTGATGATTCTTTATTTCTCTCCCTTCTTATTCCTCCTCCTCCCTTCTTCATATGTTGGGTGTTTTGTTGTGTGCTCTTTTTAGGAGTGCTCCCATCTAGAGCAGTCCCTGTAGGATGCCCTGTAGAGGTGGTTTGTGGGAGGCAAATTCCCTCAACTTTTGCTTGTCTGGGAATTGTTTAATCCCTCCTTCATATTTAAATGATATTCGTGCTGGATACAGTAGGCTTGGTTCAAGGCCCTTCTGTTTCATTGCATTAAGTATATCATGCCATTCTCTTCTGGCCTGTAGGGTTTCTGTTGAGAAGTCTGATGATAGCCTGATGGGTTTTCCTTTGTAGGTAACCTTTTTTTTCTCTCTGGCTGCTTGTAATACTTTGTCCTTGTCTTTGATCTTTGCCATTTTAATTATTATGTGTCTTGGTGTTGCCCTCCTTGGATCCCTTGTCATGGGAGTTCTGTGTACCTCTGTGGTCTGAGAGGCCATTTCTTCCCCTAGTTTGGGGAAATTTTCAGCAATTATTTCTTCAAAGACATTTTCTATCCCCTTTTCTCTCTCTACTTCTTCTGGAATGCCTATGATTCTTATATTATTTCTTTTATATTGATCACTCAGCTCTCTTAAAATCCTTTCATTCCTGGAGATCCTTTTATCTCTCTCTGCATCAGCTTCTCTGCGTTCCTGTTCTCTGTTTTCTAGTCCATTAATGGTCTCTTGCATCTCATCCATTCTGTTTTGAAGTCCTTCCAGAGCTTGTTTTATTTCTGAATTCTCCTTCCTTAGTTCTTGCATATTTCTCTGCAAGTCCATCAGCATGGTTATGACTTTTGTTTTGAATTCTTTTTCAGGTAGACTGGCTAAATCTATCTCCTCAGATTCCTTCTCAGGGGAAGATGTAGCAGATGCTGAAGCTGTCTGGGTTAGTCTTGTCTGAATCATATTTTTTTGCCTTTTCATGTTGACAGGTGCTATTGACTGTCAGCTGGGAGGGCCAAAATTTTCACTTACTACTGGCCTTTCTTTACTGGGGCAACTGCGACCCCTAGTGGCTTGTGTTGGGTAATTGCGTGTAGAGTGGGTCTTTGTGTCTTGCCTGGCCGGGAGGGAGAAATTTCCCTTTCTGTGGGCGGAATTTGTCTCAGGCTGCTTCTCTGCTTTCGCAGCGCCCGGTGGGGTGATGGATGGGGGGGCTGCTTGACTGTTTGCCTCCGTGAGGGGTCTCAGAGCTGTTGCCCAGGGGGTTAGTGCACCCGGTTTTCCCTGTAATTTCCAGCTGCTGTACTGTGACCTGGGTTGTTTCCGTCAAGCTGTTAAGTCCCTGTCCCTTTAAGACTTTCAAAAAGCCCCCGCTTTTCTTTGTCACAGGGGCATCAGCTTCAGCACCCGCTCTGAGGTCTTACCCCCTGTTCTCCCAGTATCCAGGGCCCCCTGGGCATATACTGTGTCTGCGCTCTGGCCCGGATGGCTGGGGCTGGGTGTTCGGCAGTCCTGGGCTCCGTCTCCCTCCCACTCTGCCTATTCTTCTCCCGCCGGGAGCTGGGGGGAGGGGCGCTCGGCTCCCGCCAGGCTGGGGCTTGTATCTTACCCCTTTCACCAGTCGCTGGGTTCTCGCTGGTGTAGCTGCAGTCTGGCCACTGTCCTGCGTCTTCTGGTCTCTCTTTTAGGGCTAGTTGTGTTTGTTGTATTTTCAAAAGTATATATGTTTTTGGGAGGAGATTCCCACTGTCCTACTCACGCCGCCATGTTGGCTCCGCCCCCGACTCTATGTCTTTTGATTGGTGCATTCAGTCCATTTACATTTAGGGTGATTATCGATAGGTATGTACTTATTGTCATTTCAGGCTTAGGTTCGTGGTTACCAAAGGTTCCAGATTACTTTCCTTACTATCTAAGAGTCTAACTTAACTCATTTAGAATACTGTTACAAACACATTCTAAAGGCTCTTTTCTATTTCTCCTCCTTTTTCTTCCTCCTTCATTCTTTATATATTAGATATCAAATTCTGTATTTTTTGTCTATCCCTTGATTGACTTTGAGGAGAGTTAATTTAATTTTGCTTTTGCTTCATAATTATCTGTTCTACTGTCTTTACTGTGGTTTTATTACCTCTGGTGACAGCTATTCTACCTTAGGAACACTTCCATCTATAGCAGTCCCTCCAAAATAGACTGTAGAGATGTTTTGTGGGAGGTAAATTCTCTCAGCTTTTGCTTATCTGGAAATTGTTTAATCCCTCTTTCAAATTTAAATGATAATCTCACCAGATATAGTAATCTTGGTTCCAGGCCCTTCTGCTTCATGACATTAAATACATCATGCCACTCCCTTCTGGCCTGTAAGGTTTCTGTGGAGAAGTCTGATGTTAGCCTGATGGGCTTTCCTTTGTATGTGATCTTATTTCCGCCTCTGGCTGCTTTTAACAGTCTGTCCTTATCCTTGTTCTTTTCCATTTAATTACTATTTGTCTTGGTGTTGTCTTCCTTGGGTCCCTTGTGTTAGGAGATCTGTGGATCTCCATGGCCTGAGAGACTATGTCCTTCCCCAGATTGGGGAAGTTTTCAGCAACTACCTCCTCAAAGACAGTTTCCATCCCTTTCTCTCTCTTCTTCTTCTTCTGGTATCCCTATAATGCGAATATTGTTCGGCTTGGATTGGTCACACAGTTCTCTCAATATTCTTTCATTCTTAGAGATCCTTTTTTCTCTCTGTGCCTCAGCTTCTTTGTATTCCTCTTCTCTAGTTTATTTTTCATTTATTGTCTCCTCCACCATATCCAAACTGCTATTAATACCCTCCATCATGCTCTTCAACGACTGGCTCTCCGACCTGAATTCATTCCTGAGTTCTTGGATGTCTTTCCGTACCTCCATTAGAATGTTGTTGATTTTTATTTTGAACTCCCTTTCAGGAAGAGTCACGGGGTCCATATCATTTAAATCTTTCTCGGGAGTTGTATTAATAATTTCACTCTGGACAAGGTTCCTTTGTTGTTTCATGTTTGTATATGGCGCCCTCTAGTGGCCAGAAGCTGTAGTCTCTGGAGCTGCTAAGCCCCCTGAAGCAATGTCAGGGGTCGCAGGGAACAGTACTGGTGCATGGGGTGAGGAAAGGGCTGTTCCCCACCTCCTGGCTGCTGTGCCTGTCTCCACTGCCTGAGCCAGTGGGCCGGGCACACAGGTATAAATTTTTGTCCCAGAGCAGCCAGATATGGATCCCTGCTTTCCACAAGCAGCCATAATCCCAGTCTCCCCAGGAACTCTGCCTGTATTAACTTTCCAACCCGGTAGTCATGCGAGTCTCATGAAAGCACCATGAAATGTAGGTTTGTGCTCCCAGAGCAGATCTCCTGGAGCTAGGTATTCAGCAGTCCCAAGCCTTCCACTCCCTCCCTGCTCCGTTTCTCTTCCTCCCACCGGTGAGATGGGCTGGGGGAGGGTCTCAGGTCCCACGGAGCCACAGCTCTGGTATGTTACCCCGTTCACTGAGTTCTGCTCTTTTCTCCAGGTGTGTGCAGTCTGACGCCGTCCTCTTTCCTGTTGCTTTCTCTGGATTAGTTGCGCCAACTATATTTTCTAATTGTATCCAGTTTTAGGAGGAAGCCTCTGTCTCTCCTCTCATGCTGCCATCTTTCTGTTTTCAGTTTATGCTAAGCTGTCTTGATCAATACAATAAAGAGGAACAATTTACACAGTTGGCTTTCAGAATCAAGATAAGACCACATTCCACGTACATTTTTTCCAGTCATAACTGTGAAATGGACTAAGGCTGAAGTAGGAGCCAGCCAAGTTGAAAAATGTTGTGTGCAAAGATTAAACTGCACAACCAGCACTTCTGGATGTTCACGTTATGGGGTCCCTCTCACTTGCTAATGATATTTTTATGAGGTAGGTAACAAATGGTTCCATTTAGAAAAGACTAATGAGTGGCTCATCATCTTGTGGTCTAGTTAGTCCCACCCTGACAGAACATCTGAACAGGGTTTTGGAGGAGATTTGTGAGGTGGACCATGGGTAGGATCACAGCACATAGACTCAGTCATTAGTGAAAGAAATTAAACTGATCCTCTGCACATGATAAGAACATCTTAATTACAAGTGTAGTCTTTCTTCCACTTATTTGAACATAGTTATTTCAATTTAACCAAGCTGTTTGCCTGTCAACACTGTCACAAGAAAAAACACCTAACCTGAGAAACAACAGAAATTGCTTACCTTGTAGGCTGTGTGAATCGTTGGGACGTTAGTGTGCATTGCAGCCTGCTCATTAGGGTGTCATTTTAGATTTCATTCTATCAAACAGGGTGAAGCCCTCAGTAAGGAGGAAGAAGGAATTGAATGGGAAGTCAATAAACTAGAATTAGAGTGGGTAAGGGAGGAGAAGAAATCTTGCACGAATTTAGGAAAACTGGAGAATTACATTTCAGACCATCAGGGCTTCTAAAGTCCTCTTTAGAAAATCAATAGTAATATCTAGGCAACACTATAGTAAAAGTACTTCCTAAAAAGCATTTATAGAATCTTGCACCTTTCAATTGGGAGCTTTGATTTTAGGCCTTTGTACATTGATGCATGTATTGATTTCATCCCATTGTCCACGAAGTGCTTTTATTTTTTTTAAAAAAGCAGTACTAAATTGTGAATCACAAAGAACCCTGTGGTTTACATAGTTGCGAAGTTACTATCTTTTTTTATTACCTCAGAAGTCAAACTGAGACCAAAACAACAGTAAAAAGGAGACAGAGACTAGTGAGTTCTTCACTTTGAGATCTGTTCTTTCAACAATGGTCATAATTGAAGTATTAGCTAATTTCAAGATGGAATCATTTTTTATGGCTATTTCTGTTATCTCTTTGAAGAAGTGCAATATGGAGATAAAGAAGGTTTTAAAAACCTTGCTTCTGCATTTGAAGCTTTAATTTTATCTAAAGGCATCCACTGAAGTGTATTTTTTTCTTTCTGAGTCATTTGAATTTCTGCCTTAAAATAGAAATTAAATGAGGTCAGAATTTTAGAAGTAAATAAAATTTTAATAAATTTTTCTGATAAATGAAGTCATTTATATATAATAAATGGTTTTATATCACTGCCCAGTATATAAAACTTTTTTTTAAGAAATCTTCATTGGCTTGATGAACTTAATAAAACTGTAAACTTTTTCTGTAATTGGTCAGAGAGTAAATATTTTAGGATCTACTGGTTGGCCCTAAGTTCTTGATGTTGCAATTCCTCACCTCGGCCCTTGTATCATGAAAGAAGTTAGAGATAACATAAGATGTAAATGAGTATAGATAGCTGTGTTCTAATAAAACTTTATAGAAATAGGCAACTGGTTTGTTTGGCCTATGGAAAATAAACTACATGACCCCTGCTAAAAGGTTATATGAAAAGTATATTATGTCATTATAATATCTTTGTTTCACAATTTTTTCACTGAAAGATAATGGTTATTGAAATTAATAGAGTTCCCTGATTTTTTGTACTCATTTCTATTAGAAAAAGAATATTATTCAGTATAAATTTTTGCATCCTGTTTTCTATTATACATTGACCTTCTTATGTCAATAAAATAGTTTTGAAAGCCTCATTATACTTGCAAAAACATAAAAATTTAATAGCTACAAACAGTTTTTTGTAATCTATTGCTGAAATTTTGTTTTCCCAGGTATCTGCCGTACTGCAATTCTTACGTGTTTTACAAGGAATTTACCCACTTTGATTTTTTAATTAGGGTACATTTTTTGAAGTGGTAACACTACATCAAAGTATATGCAGTTTCTTTAATCTGAGTGTGCAATGCCAAATTACTTTTTAAAAAGTATAGGACTTCACATTTCATCACATACTCATCCAAAACTGCGTAAAACAACTTTTTCAACCTTTTTTCTAAATTAAAAGGGAAACAGAGAGAGATGACTTTAAAAAGTTATTTCAAATTTCTAAAAGGAGTTAAACACACACATGACATACTGCCTCTATTTATAACATGGCATATTAGGTTTTTTTCTTCTAATGACAAAACCTTATAATAACTACAGCTCTGCTCATTCATTTATACAAAGCAGGTTAAGTTTCTGAAATTTTCCAACCTCAGGGAAATGAAAAATTGTAAGATTTACAGAGCACATCAAAAAGTAATAACCTATGTGAAATTTTGACAGAATCTCAGCAGGCATCCCAGTAAGACCTGCTTTCTCAAGTATTTTAGTAGTAAGTTAAGCTACATAAAACATTCACATTTTACAGTGTGGCAAACTAAAAGACAGTTCTCTCTCAATCCTAAAAGAATATAAGGAAAATCCATAGCTAAATTTTTGGGGAGGCAAAACATGGTGATTAAATGTATTGAAGATCCAGTGAAAACAGAAAATAATAGTACATGAAATAGTATCTACTGAATGTATGAATATATAGTACATATGAAGATATTACTTCTTTTTGTAATCCCAATTACCTCAGACTAGAAAAGAACCTTCACTCAGTAGCAGATGTTAGATAATATATTCATTTCCTATTCTAAAGGACACATGCATTCAATGTTACTTCCATGAAAGTGACTTTCTTGAATAGAAGCCTCTGAACCTTGGACTTTCGAATTACCTTTTCAACCTCAGAAATATTTACAAACAGAATTGTTTAAATTTCTTGTCCAAGCTGCACCTCCAATTTTCAACATTTGAAAGGAACATCTTTAAGCCTACATGTAATACACTGTTTGGGGTATGCTAGTAAGGCAGAATATAAGTTACTTTTTGCAACATTTAAATATATTTTTAGTTTTGATCATTTTCAAGCAGAAAAATATGAACACATATGTACATGTATGTGCCTGCCTAAATTCAACAACAATTGCCTCCATTATCTATCCAGGAAGCTATAAATACAGAATTTGGTTTTTGTTTTGTTTTTTCTGAGTGTGCAGAAGAAGTTGAAGATACTATTAAACTTTACCTCAAAATAATTCAACTTGCATACATAAAAGTTGGGGCATTCACTTAAGCAATCCCTTCTCATTATTTCTTCCAAGAAAATTAACAATAATCCCCTAGTACAGAATATCTAGTATACATCAAAACTTCAAATAGTTCCCAAAACATAGCTGTTAGATAGAACCAACATTATATCTTCTTAATATCTTTTAATATAGAACAGTTTTCCTATTATTTGTTTTTTTTGCATTGAAAAAAAGAGTATTAGTGAATTTAAAGGTGTACAATACAATTATCCAAAATGAAACAGAAAAGATACTGGGGGAAAAAATAAAACAATGGTGAGTTTTGGGAAAACTTCATGGGGCCCAACAAATGTATAAATGCAGTCCATGAAAGAGAAGAGAAGGTAACAGGAAAATAATGGAAGAAATAATGGTCCCAAATTCTGAATTTTATGAAAAGTATGAACTTAGATCCAGAAGCTCAGAAAATGGACAAAACAAAAAACTAAGAAGGAGGAGAAGGCATGGAAGACAATTTTCTTGTGTCTCTCACATTTCTGTATGTTTTGTGAGCAAAGGCACTGTAGGATTTTCTTCTGAACTATATTTTTAAGGATGTTTGTATGGAAAACAGCCTTACAAGATGAGATGTCCTCTATGAAGCAAAGGTTAGGCATGACTACTGCCCATTAATAAAGAATCAGATTGTCCTATAATTCAATCCATTACAGTGCAAAGGCCACATGATTAGCTTCATATCATTATTTGGAAATTGGGTTTTGAATCAATGCAGGAAAATGCTGGTATCCTGGAAATGGATATCCATTTAAAAAAAATGAACCTTTGTTTTTATTTCACACAGTCCATAAAAATAAATTCAACATGGATCATAAACCTAAACATAAAAGCTGAAATATAAAATTCAAGAAGAAAATATGAGTCATATAAAAGAACATGAATGGTTTTCTTTTCTACCTATTGACTTATCTTAATATTAAAGTACTACCTATTAATTTACACAGGCTTTAGTTAACAAACTTGATACTATTTTGACTCTTTTTTCCCAATATGTATTCAATTGTTACCACTTTACTTTAAAAGAATTAAGAATTTTTTGGTACTAAGAATTAATTGCTAGCTAAGAATGATACATTTAAAATTTGGATTCAAATTTAAAAATTGGTTGTGATGTATATTTATTTAACCATCATTTGATAAATATCATATAATGATAAAGAATCTCATTATGATTGAAAAATACTACTACTTGTTTACATATGTACCATGGAATAGTAAGTTTATGCTATTTACTATCATATCTAGATGAATTAGAGGGCTATATAGTTATTATCATTAATACAATTTTTCTGAATAATGTAAACATGTGTCTTGTAATAAAATAGAAAAGACAACTAGTTTCTATTTTATAGAGGCAAGTATATTCAACTATTCTGTCTCCCCCCCATCAGCTTCTCCCTCTTCCACTCGCTCTCCCTCTAATTCGCTGTTATTGGTCACATTTTCCTATTTTGTCACTCAAATTCTCTACTTTTTCCAATGGGAATCATATACTCAGTGTTGCAAAGTTTTTGTAAATTGTGGGCTTCATTACATTTAAAACTAGTTTATTATTTATCTCTTCGTTTTCCCTTCTATTTCTCTTCAAATGTTGTTTAAGACAGTAACTAGACTTTTATGGAAGCTAGAAACTGAAAATCTTTTTAGAACCCTCTAAATATGCTGTTATCCTTACATAATTAAGACAACATCACACTGATACTTGTGAAGAATTTATTCTTTCCCAGAAAGAGGTCTGGCTTTACTTGCAAATGTTGCTGTAAGTAAGGACATTCTTGTGCACTGTGCCTCCTCTATTTTTTGAAATACTCCAAAATTTGGTTCTCAAACCTCTATTCTGTTCCATCCTCAAGATTACTTGCCTATATCATATGATCAGTGCACTCTTACAACAGATATGCAACCATTCTCTTCCTCCAGAAATTAGCTTATTTTTAATCCTTTAGTTACTGTTCTAAAATACTAAGCTCTTCACATAGGCTTTGTCAGCAATAGATTGTTCCTTAACATACCAATTAATACCCATGCAGTATGTCCCTGTTCAACTTTGGAAGATTCATATCCCTCACACCCTTCCCTCCTCAAACCCCATGATTTGGTCATTCAGATTCTATCATGTTTTTCTATATAATCTGTGAAATTTTTTGCCTCTGTTCTTTTTGCTTAAGCATTATTTATTCAATTGTTCACTCATCTTTCAAGGCTTTGATAAAATCTAACTCTGTGCCACTTTCTTTGTGGTCCAGGCAGAATTAATTGACCTGTTTTGTATTCTTTTAGCTTTTTATGCTATTATCTATTACAGAAAATTCATGGTTCTCTCTTATTACATTGTAAATACATGCAAACAAGGATGTATTTTGGGGTAGGAATGGAGGAAAGTCTTCCAATGACAGAGAGTTCCATGAATTTGTATTAGTTTCATTCCAAGAGCATAACTCTTATTTACAAATGCTAATGTCACCTATCTATGCTTTGAGATCAGAATGTTTTCTGTAGAGTGCATGCTCAGGTTTCAGTATTAGCATATGAAGACTTAATAATAAGAGTTTCAAGTTCACCCGAAGTGGAGCCAAGATGGCCGCATGAGTAGGACAGTGGGAATCTCCTCCCAAAAACATATATATTATTGAAAACACAACAAATACAACTAATCCTAAAAGAGAGACCAGAAAACAAAGGACAACAGCCAGACTACATCCACACCTGCGAGAACCCAGCGCCTGGTGATAGGGGTAAGATACAAGCCGCAGCCTGGTGGGACCCAAGGCCCCTCACCCCAGCTCCTGGCGGGAGGAGAGGAGTCAGAGCGGGGAGGGAGAGGGAGCCCAGAACTGCTAAACACCCACCCCTAGCCATCCGCACCAGAGTGCAGACACAGTGCATGCGTGGAGTGCTGGAAACTAGGGCAACAGGACAGCAAGACCTGTGAGCGGGTCCTGAAGCCCGCGCCCCTGTGACAAAGAAAAGTGAGTGCTTTTTTGAAAGTCTTAAAGGGACAGGGACGACAGAGCTGGACGGAAGCTAATTGGTTCAAAGTCCAGCAGATGGAAATTCCAGGGAACCCTGGGTGCACAGACCCCCTGGGCAACAGCTCTGAGACCCCACACGGAGGTAAACAGCCAAACAGCCCCCATCCATTACCCCTCTGGGGCCCGCCATAGCAGAGCAGAGGCCTGAGGCGGGCCACGCCCACAGCAAGGGAGCTTCCTAAATACTGGCCGAACAAGATACAGAGCCCCAGTCTACATGCAATTGCCAAACACAAACCACAAGGGGTCACAGTTGTCCCAGTAAAAAACAGGCCAGGAGCTGGTGGAAAGCCTTGGCCCTCCCAGCTGACAAAAAGTAAATAGCTCACCATTGCACCTATCAACATGAAAAAGCAAAAAAATTTGATCCAGACAAGACTAACCCAGACAGCTTGGATATCTCCTACATCTTCCCCTGAGAAGGAACCTGGGGAGATAGATTTAACCAGTCTACCTGAAAAAGAATTTAAAACAAAAGTCATAACCATGCTGATGGACTAGCAGAGAAATATGCAACAACTAAGGAGGGAGAATACAGAAATAAAACAAGCTCTGGAAGGACTTCAAAGCAGAATGGACGAGATGCAAGAGACCATTAATGGACTAGAAAACAGAGAACAGGAAGGCAGAGAAGCTGATGTAGAGAGAGATAAAAGGATCTCCAGGAATGAAAGAATTCTAAGAGAGCTGAGAGAACAATCGAAACGGAACAATATCCGCATTATAGGGGAACCAGAAGAAGAAGAGAGAGAAAAAGGGATAGAAAGTGTCTTTGAAGAAATAATTGGTGTAAACTTCCCCAAAATACGGGAGGAAATGGCCTCTCAGATCACAGAGGTACACAGAACTCCCATGACAAGGGATCCAAGGAGGGCAACACCAAGACACATAATAATTACAATGGCAAAGATCAAAGACAAGGACAAAGTATTAAAGGGAGCCAGCGAGAAAAAAGAGGTCACCTACAAAGGAAAACCCATCAGGTATCATCAGACTTCTCAACAGAAACATTACAGGCCAGAAGAGAATGACATGATATACTTAATGCAATGAAACAGAAGGGCCTCAAACCAAGAATACTGTATCTAGCACAATTATCATTTAAATATGAAGGAGGGATTCAAACAATTCCCAGACAAGCAAAAGTTGAGGGAATTTGCCTCCCACAAAGCACCTCTATAGGGCAACTTACAGGGACTGCTCTAGATGGGAGCACTCCTAAAAAGAGTACAGAACAAAACACCCAGCATATGAAGAAGGGAGGAGGAGGAATAAGAAGGGAGAGAAATAAAGAATCATCAGACCGTGTTTATAATAGTTCAATAAGTGAGTTAAGTTAGACACTAAGATAGTAAAGAAGCTAATCTTGAACCTTTGGTAACCACAAACTTAAAGCCTGCAATAGCAATAAGTACATACCTTTCAATAATCACCCTAAATGTAAATGGACTGAATGCAACAATCAAAAGACAGAGAGTAATAGAATGGATAAAAAAGCAAGACCCATCCATATGCTGCTTACAAGAGACTCACCTCAAACCCAAAGACATGCACAGACTTAAAGTCAAGGGATGGAAAAAGATATTTTATGCAAACAACAGAGAGAAAAAAGCAGGTGTTTGCAATACTGGTATCAGACAAAATACACTTCAAAATAAAAAAGTAACAAAAGATAAAGAAGGACATTACACAATGATAAAGGGCTCAGTCCAACAAGAGGATATAACCACTAAAAATATATATGCACCCACTACAGGAGCACCAACATATGTGAAACAAATACTAACAGAATTATAGGAGGAAATAGAATGCAATGCATTCATTTTGGGAGACTTCAACACACCACTCGCTCCAAAGGACAGATCCACCAGACAGAAAATAAGTAAGGACACAGAGGCACTGAACAACACAGGACAAGAGATGGACCTAATAGACATCTACAAAACTCTACATCCAAAAGCAACAGGATATACATTCTTCTCAAGTGCACATGGAACGTTCTCCAGAATAGACCACATACTAGGCCACAAAAAGAGCCTCAATAAATTCCAAAAGATTGAAATCCTACCAACCAACTTTTCAGACCACAAAGGCATAAAATTAGAAATAAACTGTACAAAGGAAGCCAAAAGGATCACAAACACATGGAGGCTTAACAACACGCTCCTAAATAATCAACTGATCAACAACCAAATCAAAATGGAGATCCAGCAATATATGGAAACAAACGACAACAACAACACAAAGCCCCAACTACTGTGGGATACAGCAAAAGCAGTCTTAAGAGGAAAGTATATAGCAATCCAGGCATATTTAAAGAAGGAAGAACAATCCCAAATGAATGGTCTAATGTCACAATTATCGAAATTGGAAAAAGAAGAACAAATGAGGCCTAAGGTGAGCAGAAGGAGGAACATAATAAAGATCAGAGAAGAAATAAATAAAATTGAGAAGAATAAAACAATAAAAAAAAATCAATGAAACCAAGAGCTGGTTCTCCGAGAAAATAAACAAAATAGGTAAGCCTCTAGCCACACTTATTAGGAGGAAAAGAGAGTCAACACAAATCAACAGAATCAGAAACGAGAAAGGAAAAATCACGATGGACCCCAAAGAAATACAAAGAATTATTAAAGAGTACTATGAAAACCTATATGCTAACAAGCTGGGAAACTCAGGAGAAATGGACAACTTCCTGGAAAAATACAACCTTCCAAGACTGACCCAGAAAGAAGCAGAAAATCTAAACAGACCAATTATCAGCAACGAAATTGAAGGAGTAATCAAAAAACTAACAAAGAACAAAACCCCCGGGCCAGATGTATTTACCTCGGAATTTTATCAGCCATACAGAGAAGACATAATAACCATTCTCCTTAACGTTTCCAAAAAGTAGAAGAGGAGGGGATACTCCCAAACTCATTCTATGAAGCTAACATCACCCTAATACCAAAACCTGGCAAATACAGCACCAAAATAGAAAACTACAGACCAATATCCCGGACGAACGTAGATGCAAAAATACTCATCAAAATATTAGCAAACCGAATTGAAAAATACATCAAGAGGATCATACACCATGACCAAGTGGGATTCATCCCAGGGATGCAAGGATGGTACAACATTCGAAAATCCATCAACATCATCCACCACATCAACAAAAATAAGGACAAAAACCACTTGATCATCTTGATAGATGCCGAAAAAGCATTCGACAAAATTCAACATCCATTCATGATAAAAACTCTCAACAAAATGGGTATAGAGGGGCAAGTACCACAACATAATAAAAGCCATATATGATAAACCCACAGCCAACATCATACTGAACAGCGAGAAGTTGAAAGCTTTTCCACTGCAATCGAGAACAAGACTGGGATGCCCGCTCTCCCCACTGTTATTCAACATAGTACTGGAGGTCCTAGCCACTGCAATTAGACAAAAGACAGAAATACAAGGAATCCAGATTGGTAAAGAAGAAGTTAAACTGCCACTATTTACAGATGACATGATATTGTACATAAAAAACCCTGAAGACTCCACTCCAAAACTACTAGAGCTAATATTGGAATTCAGCAAAGTTGCAGGATACAAAATTAACACACAGAGATCTGTGGCTTTCCTTTACACTAACAATAAACTAATAGAAAGAGAAATCAGGAAGACAATTCCATTCACAATAGCATCAAAAAGAATAAAATACCTAGGAATAAACCTAACCAAGGAAGTGAAAGACCTATACCCTGGAAACTATAAGACACTCTTAAGAGAAATTAAAGAGATCACTAACAAATGGAAACTCATCCCATGCTCCTGGCTAGGAAGAATTAATATCGTCAGAATGGCCACCCTGCCCAGAGCAATATACAGATTCGATGCAATCCCTATCAAATTACCAACAGCTTTCTTCAATGAACTGGAACAAATAGTTCAAAAACTCATATGGAAACATCAAAGACCCTGAATAGCCAAAGCAATCCTGAGAAGGAAGAATAAAGTGGGGGTTATCTCACTCCCCAACTTCAAGCTCTACTACAAAGCCACAGTAATCAAGACAATTTGGTACTGGCACAAGAACAGAGCCAAAGACCAATGGAACAGAATAGAGACTCCAAACATTAACCCAAACATATATGGTCAACTAATATTCGATAAAGGGGCCATGGACATACAATGGAGAAATGACAGTCTCTTCAACAGCTGGTGCTGGCAAAACTGGACAGCTACATGTAAGAGAATGAAACTGGATCACTGTCTAACCCCATACACAAAAGTAAATTCGAAATGGATCAAAGACAGGAATGTAAGTCATGAAACCATAAAACTCTTAGAAAAAAATCATAGGCAAAAATCTCTTAGACATAAACATGAGTGACCTCTTCTTGAACATATCTCCCCGGGCAAGGGAAACAAACACAAAATGAACAAATGGGAGTATATCAAGCTGAAAAGCTTCTGTACAGCAAAGGACACCATCAATAGAACAACAAGCTATCCTACAGTATGGGAGAATATATTCGAAAATGACAGATCCAATAAAGGGTTGACATCCAAAATATATAAAGAGCTCACATAACTCAACAAACAAAAAGCAAATAATCCAATTAAAAAATGGACAGAGGAGCTGAATAGACAATTTTCTGAAGAAGAACTTCAGATGGCCAACAGCATGAAAAGATGCTCCACATCGCTTGTCATCAGAGAAATGCAAACTAAAACTACAATGAGATATCATCTCACACCAGTAAGGATGGCTACCATCCAAAAGACAAACAACAACAAATGTTGGCGAGGTTGTGGAGAAAGGGGAACCGTCCTACACTGCTGGTGGGAATGTAAATTAGTTCAACCATTGTGGAGAGCAGTATGGAGGTTCCTCAAAATGCTGAAAATAGACATACCATATGACCCAGGAATTCCACTTCTAGGAATTTACCCCAAGAATGCAGCACTCCAGTTTGAAAAAGACAGATGCACCCCTATGTTTATAACTGCACTATTTATAATACCCAAGATATGGAAGCAACCTAAACGTCCATCAGTAGATGAATGGATAAAGAAGATGTGGTACATATACACAATGGAATATTACTCAGCCATAAGAAAAAAACAAATCCTACATTCACTACAACATGGATGGCGCTAGAGGGTATTATGCTCAGTGAAATAAGCCAGGCGGAGAAAGACAAGTACCAAATGATTTCACTCATATGTGGAGTATAAGAACAAAAGAAAACTGAAGGAACAAAACAGCAGCAGAAGCACAGAACCCAAGAATGGACTATATTTACCAAAGGGAAAGGGACTGGGGAGGATGGGTGGGAAGGGAGGGATAAGGGCGGGAAGAAAAGAATGGGGGCATTACGATTAGCCTGTATAGTGTTGGGGGGGCACGCCGAGGGCTGTGCAACACAGAGAAGACAAGTAGTGATTTTACAGCATCTTCCTATTTTTGATGGACATTGACTGTGAACAGGGATGTGGGGGAGACTTGGTGAAGGGAGGAGCCTAGTAAACATAATGTCCTTCATGTAATTGTAGGTTAATGATACCAACATAAAAAATAAACAAATAATAAATAAAAATAATAATAGGAGTTTCATTATTTCTTAAGCGTTGACTCTGTACTAGGCTCTATATGGATCATTTTTCATTATAAATTGCAATTATGAAATGCAGAAAGGAAGAACAGTGCTAAAGAATAAGTAAGTGGTAATGTATTTCAAACCCCAAATTGTCAGGCCAGGAACTACACCCAGCTGTTTCATCTGCTTTTTGTGAGCTTCCATTATATGTCAGACATGAAAAGTAAGAATGCAAAATGAATACAATCTTCCTAATGGAACACACAAATTGATGAAATAGAAAGACTACACATATATATATATATGTATGTATTTAAAGCTATGTGAAGATTTCAATAAGGTATAATGCTACAACCACTAGTTCTGTATTCCAGTTAATGTCTTGCAAATCATAATCTAATATAAATAAACAACAAAATTTAACAGGAATTTATATAAAGTTTTGATTTTTAGATTGTTTTTCCTTATTTTGGCAGTAATCTGGTCAATTACAAAATATATTCTTTTCAACTGCTCGATCAATCATATGTCATATAAAAATTAGTTTGACCACTAAAAGGCATATTTACTTCTAAGTGTTATAGTAGGTAGACAACTGTACAGAAGCAGAGCAAGACAGGGGCCTTCGGTAGGATGCTTGCTTACATTCTACACGTTCCCTGCAAGCTGTTCCCACAGGATGTGAGGTGAGTGTATAGATAACAGACCCATCAAAACTAGCTGGTTTCAACATGGAGGAGAAATTGACCCAAACTTTACCCCAAAATACATCAACATAGTAATGCCCCCTCCATCATTAACAAGAGTAAAAATCATACCTCCTGTGCCATGACGGTTCTGATCAGAACCAAATATAGCCAAAAATCCCCACCAATGTGAGGGTGGAGCAAGCTGGAACTCTGAAAACAAGTCTACCTGTTCCCTTTGAAACTTGATCCCACTTAGTCATCTCACTTTACATAATAGGTTCCCCTGTTGTTTCCTTGGCATGACTCCCTCTGGGTCTGTCCATGCCCCAATCTTGTGCATGTACTTTTGTCTTTCTCTATACTCTTATCTATAAAACTCTTAATGCTCAACTGCTTTTTGTGTCCCTTCTTGAATTCTTTCTGGCAAAGAGACCAAGGATCTGTCTCCAGCAACTAAGGACTCATAACCATGTATCATGAGGAGGCTCTCTATCTTTAATTATTTAAATTGAATAACATAGGCTGTAGTGTAAACATGCTTCTCTGTACTAGTACCCCATAGATATTCTTCCTGCCATCTTAATGTTTTCCTCCAATTTCCTTCAGTTGTGTAGGCCAAACTCTGAAGTTTTTCTCCAGTATTTTGATTTGTGTTTTGGCCTTTTTTTTGATTTTTTATTGATGTACTTATGTACTTATTTTCTGTACAGAAATTCTGCTTCTTTTGGTCCTTGTCCATAATGAAAAATGCATTACTTATGATGAAAACGAGGGAAGTAGGAAAGTGTAAGGGCATATGTTTTAAGGAGATGGTTAGTTTGTTGCATTATAAAATGATGCAGGTTGAACATTTAATAGTATTCATAAAGAGATTCCCTGGATGGCCCATTTTAGAAAACAGTACCCTCATGCAATTCCTTTACTTTTTTTATACAATAAACTCTTTCTTTTGGGAAGTTCCACTATACACCCACCTATCTTCATTCTTTATCATTTGGCTGACAGGTTCATATAAGCATAGCTAACTCTTTCCCAAGTCATAAAAAGGATTTGGGTCAGACTAGGATCATGATCTCTTTTTAAAAAAATGTGTAAAGTACACTCTCTGCCCTTTAATTTCAGTAAGAATTGCATATTTAGAAACAGCTTTATAAATTTAAGTCTGCAAAAGGTTAACAGTATTTTCTTTTTGTATTTAAAATGTCCACATTTTGTTTATCTTGCAATTAATCAATATAAGCACAAATGATGAGTATGCATGGAGACACCCACTGCTTTGTGGCTTTTTATACACATCTCAAAATCCAGTTGACATTCTGTGCTATTTTCCTTTCTTATTGATACCTCATAACAACCTTTTGCTTTTCAGAACTTTTTTTTCTTCTAAGAACTTTGCTTACATTACTGGATAGATCTAGAATGTATCATCTATCAGTTCCCAATGGTTAACCATGATAAAATAGCCATGATAAAGCAAAAAACATATTGCTTTCAATAGCATAATATTGGAATGACTTTAGGATGTGATTTAATGTCACACTGCTTAAGGTTGGCATCCTTTTTTCTCCCTCTTCCTCAAAGTGCCAGGAGATGAAACTAGAATTTTCCACATTGTTTATTGTGTCATTAACCATATACATTTGTCATATGAGAAGCCAATAAAGAGAATATTTTTCTTATGTATGATATATATTTGTGTGTGTGTGTGTATGTATGTATGTATATTACATACACTGCATTTTATTTCTTGACAAAAATTGTGATTTTTTTCATTTATGATGTGCATAGGGAAGTATCCAGTAGTAGAATCTTACTGGTATATATTTTTGGCCATTAATTATATGTAACTTCACTCGATTTTATATTTGTTATATCTGACTTACAAGTGAGAGGAAAGCTATAGGGTATAGGAATTTGACAACACAAATCGTTACACATTTTATTTCATATATGGTAATTAAAATGAAAATTCTCATATTTTTGATCTCCAAAATCAATGTGAATGAATGTTCCATATGGTGCTTTTCATCGTTCATTGATATGTATGGTAAGTTTTCTGAATGATGTTTCATACTGGGCTCCTTTATTCATATTGTATACACCAGGTGAAACATGTTTTAAAATATATTCCAAAGCAATTTTATTGCATTATTAATATGAGAAGCCATTGTTGGCACATGATAACATTTATTTACCTACGATCAAGTCAATAAATTTTTTCACTTTATCAATTCTGATATTTACATATTAATTGAGGGAGTTAATTAGCTATTTCAAAATTCTTTAAAAGTTCAATGCAGATAGTTTCTTTAGACTTCGAAGAATTAAAACCAAAGTTCATTATCATCGAAATATAAGTAGAGGGACTTAGCAAGCCTATGTTGAAAATGCCTATGTGTAATTGTATAGTTGTTGTATGTCCTTTAGTCCACAAACTAAAATATTTGGAACAATGCTAAAAATCTTGGTAGTTGTTAAAATAAATAAATAAATGGCTTTTGTCTAGATCAAACAGGTAATATAACAGGTAAAACACAAATGAAAATGAAAATTTTTCGAAGAATGTTTTAGACCACACTTCAAGGTACTAGTTACATTTAATTTATGTAGAATTTTTAAGAAACTTGAACATCTGATTTTCCAAATTGCCATTAATATGAGAAGATATAGCATGCTTCTAAAGGCATTACAAATGTAGCCTGTGAGAAGTGACTTCTGGGAGTAAGGTAGTACATAAATTTTATACAAAGTTGACACAAGAATTCTAAAATTATCTGAAATAATTTAACATAATGTGATACAGTAAAATCGACTTTGTGTTCTAAGGTATTACAATCACTATAGAGTGTTAAAAAATGAATAAATATGTAAACTTATTGTTATGGACAGAACTGTGACTCCCCCTAAATTTATATGCTGAAGCCCTAAGCTCCAGTACCTCAGAATATAATTATATTTGGACATAGGTCCTCTAGGACATCCCTGTAGCTATAAATGCACATTGTCTTTACTGTTCATCATTTAGTTAAATACTAAGAATGAAACAGATGAAAACTTATGAATGGCATTCCATGTGAAGTTTGAGATATTTAGAAGGAAGTCTGTTTGGAATTGAAAACATTATAATGGAAAATTCCCTGACAATCCATTCAGGAAATAGTCACAATATTAACATTTACAAGAAAGGATCAAGCCCCAGGTCAAGAGTATATGAATTAATGAACCATTTGATCTATTAGTGTCCCATATTTGTGTTTTCTCTATTTCCTGCATATGTACTAATGAAGAGAAATAAACCTTGGTCCTCTAAAGGTGAAAGTGTAAAACTTGAATGATATGTGCAGATACATTTCATTTCTAATACAAAATATAGGGTATTATCATACCAACATTGATGTCACCCAAATTTGGTCACTATTTAAATTTGTTTCCGTTTTTTAAAGACTTTTAACCTTTCATTATGTTTAACAAAGAAATATGCTTGCCATCGAAGTAGATATGACAGGGTTAACTATTGTTTAGGAAGGATAATTATAACTCTTCCATGAGTTTAACTAGCAACCATTTGTTAGCCATCTGCAAAATGCAAATACATAAAATAATAAGATAAGTTCCTACTCTTTAAAGGACAGAGACTGTGACAGAAGTTGTAAAAGTGGGAGCCTGGAACATAATCTTCTACAACTAGCTCCCTCCCTTTGGGAATTTTGTGATTTCAGGATTGACTTATAGCAATAATAATAAGATTATAAGGAAAATCTGATTTTGTTATATATTATATTAGCTCTTAACAAATCCCCCCAACATTTCATACCCTGAAACACTATTTTAATTTGCTCAAACTTTGATGGCTTAGAATTTTTTTTCTCTGTCAGATGAATTTATTCAACTGACAAGTACTTTTTCTACAGCTGTACTTGTGGAACATCACATAGCAAAAACAGTAGTTTTTTTTTTATCCAGACTTTCTAGCTTTCTTTTTTTAATATTTATTAAAAAATGAGATTGGTCCTAAACATATAGAGAGGAATAAATTTAAATTCACAAAAATCTGTACATTATCAGAAAATCACTAGAAAACCACATTTGGTTATATGAAAAGTCAAGTCGATTTGTTGTAAAAGGAGCATGGAAACTTGTTGGTGTTGTGAGTTTAATTTGCTCAAAAGTTGGTGGGTCAGAAATGTGGAAAGAGCTTGACTGGGTGGTTGTTCTCAGTTCATTGCCAGAGCTGGTGGGAGGACATGGGCCAGGCAATCCTCTTCACTTATGTATCTGCTGTCTCAGGGTTCTTAGACCCTCTCCCCCCAGGTCCCATGGTACATCTCATCTTCTAGAACATTCCTAGGTTTCTCTCAGGATGATAGACTTAAGATAGTCATTCTTACATCATGTTTTTTTGGCCTCATAAGTAAGTGTTTCAAGACTAGAAGTAGAAGCTGCCATTTCTTAAGTTGTGGGTCCAGAAACTGTCACAGAATAACTTCTTCCATGATCTATGTGTCAAATCAATTGCAGATTCTTCCCAGATAAAAGGGAAGGGAGAGAAAGCTACTGTCAAAAGAAGGTGGGTAAGAGAATTTTTGGCTATCTTCATTGACCATAACAGCTAAGTCCTCTTGATACACTAGTAAATAATGAGCTGCTAATTATGAACTCAGTTCTAAGCAAGGTATGAAGAAGCACTGATTCTCCAGGAAAGTAATATCAGAGTTGGAAATAATTTGGGGTCAATGATTTTCTTTTCATAGTTATAAAAACTGAACTTTAGGACTATTCAGATTCCAATTTTACCTTGTCAGTTTAATTACTGTTCTTGAAGTTTAGAATTAATTCTGGATGTTTGGAACGTTCTATTTCCCGCATTGTATTTATTTAGTCTTCCTTGCTCATCCAACTCATCAAATATTCATTCAATAAGCCACAAGTGTTTATACTACTGTGCTAAAAATATTAAAAATCTACCAATATAATTTTTAAGAATACAATATGGTCTCTCCCCTCATGGAAGGTATTTTCATAAGGAAACAGATATACTTGTGATTGTGTGCTCAAGAAGGACACTGAAGGAAACTGCTCCATCATCAGGCTTTTGTCATTTATACTTTCTTGACGTCACTTCATTGGCTCCCAAGATTTCAGACTCTTAGCTTATGTATGACTCTTCACTTCATGCTTCCATCATGCATTATCTTTGATACACCTTCTTTACTATGGCCACTTCATACACTATTTCTCCATGAGTTCTTAGAACTCTTTTAACTTTGCCCCTCTATCTCCACATATTTCTTTCTTAACCCCAGCACTTGAGTTTGTCCTACTGTTTCTGTTATGACTAAGTATCCTCTAACCGAATCTAATACCAATCTGGTAATTATAGACCATGCCCTTCTTCATAGCTCCCCCAAGCAGCTAAACTGTGGAATGTATTGTAAAACATTCAGTGTTTTCCTGAAAAAATATTCAGTCTTCATCCTTGCCAGACAAATTAAAAACAGGAGGTAAAATGAATTGAATAATACATCTGTGAGCTATTAATAGTAAGACTACTTTTGGCTTAAAGTGTAGTCATTATCTCTGTGGGTCAGTGGATGAAACTCAACACTTAATTCCACTTCATGGGAAAATCAATATAGAATAAATGTGACCAAAGTGGATCACAGTAAAAGTGAGCAACAATTTTAAACTAGTTTGACATCATTAGTCTCATTTTTATTTTAGTTGTTCAGTCAGTATTGTTTTTCTTGGAATCCCCACTCTGATGATTAAAATATAATCAGATTGATTTAGATATGCTATTTAATTTCTTAAAACACACTGAATATGACTAGCTGTGGGTTTGTCACATATGGCCTTTATTATGTTGAGGTATGTTCTCTTTATACCGACTTTGTCAAGAATTTTTATCATGAATGGATGTTGAATTTTGTCAAATGCTTTTCTAGCATCTGTTGAGATGATCATATGGTTTTTATCCTTCCTTCTGTTATGTGGTGTATCACATTGACTGATTTACAAATATTGTACCATCCATACATCATCGAAATAAATCCTACTTGATCATGATGGATGATCCTTTTTATGTATTTTTGAATTTGGATTGCTAATATTTTGCTGAGGACTTTTGCATCTATGTATATTCATCAGGGATATTGAACTGTAGTTTTTCGTTTTTGTTTTTTGTATTGTCTTTGTCTACATTTAGTACTAGAATACTATTAGATTGATGCTGGCCTCACAGAATAAGTTTGGAAGTATTCCCTTTTCTTCTGTTTTTTGTAATAATTTAAGAAGGATGGCTGTTAGCTTTTCTTTAAATGTTTGGTAAAATTCACCTGTGAAGGCATCTGGTACTGAACTTTTGTTGGTTGGGAGATGTTTGATTACCAATTCTATTTCTAAACAGTTAATAGTCAATGAAACAACCAAAACGGAAAGTAAAATAACTTTGAATTGAACAAAACTGAAAAGAAATGACACATCAACAAATCTGGATTCCACTAAGGAGAAACTGATAGCACTAAATGCCCATTTTTATTCAACAAGAGGATATAACACTGTAAATATCTATGCATCCAAAAGAGAGGCACCTAATTACATAAAGTAAATATTAACAGACATAAAGGGAGAAATTGACAGTAATATTATAATAGTAGGAGACTTTAATCCTAAAAGCAAGTCCCAAAATATTCAAACTGTTTGACTCATACAATCAATGGATTGATCATCCAAACAGAAAATCAATAAGGAAGTAGTCACTTTAAGTGACATATTAGTCAAGATGGCCTTAATAGATATATACAGAGTACTCCATCAAAAAACAATAGAACCTACACATTCATTTCAAATGCACATGGAACATTCTCCACAATGATCACATGTTAGGCCACAGAAAAAGTCTCAGTAAATTTAAGAAGACTGATATCATATCAAGCATTTTCTCTTACCAGAATGGTATGAAATGAGAAATCAATAAAAAGAAAAAAAAAGCTGGAGAAAAAACACAAACACCTGGAAGTCAAACAACATGCTACTAAGCAACCAATAGCTCAATAAAGAAATTAAAGGGGAAAGAAAAAATACAATCTAATCTTATACCTAGAGCAGAAGAGAACAAATGAAGTCCAAAGTTAGTACAAAGAAAGAATAAAGATCACAGTAGAAAGAAATGAAATAGATAGAACTTAAAAAAAATAGAAAATAATCAATGAAACTGAGGTGGTTCTTTGAAAAGACAAATAAAATTGATAAACTTTTAGCCACACTCATCAAGAATAAAAGAGAGAGAGCCCAATAAATAAAATCTGGAAGTGAAAGAGTATATGTTAACTGATACCACAAAAATACAAAGAATAGTAAGAGATGGCTAAGAATAATTACATACCAACAAATGGGACAAGCTATGATAAATGTATAATTCCTAGAAACATATACCTTTCAAGACTGAATCTAGGATAAATCTGAGCAGACCAATTACTAGCAATGAAATTGAATCAGTAATCAAAAAACTCTGAAACAAAATTCTAGATCCAGATGGAATCACAGGTGAATTCTATCAAACATTTAAAGAAGTAAAATGGTCACTATTCTCAGATGACATACTATTTATAGAATAAAGACTATAGAAAACCCTAAAACTTTTACCAAAAATATTAGAATAAACAAATTCAGTTAAGTTGCAGAATAAAAATTAATATACATAACCTATTGCATTTCTATACACTAACAATCAACTAGAAAGAGAAATAAGAAAACAACTCCATTTACAATTGCATCAAAAAGAATAACTAGGAATAAACTTAATTAAGCTCGTGAAAGATCTGTACTCTGACAACTCTAAGACACTGATGAAAGAAATTGAAGACCACACAAATAAATGGAAAGATATACTGTACAGAGATATTTGAAAAATTAGTATTATTAAAATGTACATACTACCTAAAACAATCTACAATTCAATGTGATTCCTATCAAAATACCAATGGCATTTTTCACAAAACTAGACCAAATAATTCTAAAATATGTATGAAAAACAAAAGGCCCCAAATAACCAAAGCAATCTTGAAGAAGAACAAAAGTGGAGGTATTATGAGCAGGGATTTCAAACTATACTACTAACAATACTATGGTATTGGCACAGAAACAGAAACATAGATCAATGGAACAGAACAGGGTCCAGAAATAAATCCAGGCTTATATGGCTAATTAGTCTTTGACAAAGGGGGCAAGAACATATAAAGGAGAAAAAAGAAACTCTTCAAAAAATTGCAATGGGAAAATTTGACAGATATATGATAAGGAATCTATACTGGACCATTTCCTAAGCTAGCATACAGAAATAAACTCACAATGGATTAAATACATGTAGGACTGGAAACCATAAAACTCCTAGAAGAAAATATATAACTCTTAGACATTGGTCTTAGCAATATATGTATATTTTTTATCTTTTTCTTCAAGCATGGGCAACAAGAGCAAAAATAAGCAAATAGGTCTACATCAAATTAAAAAGCTTTTCTACAGCAAAGGTAATGGTCATCAAAATGAAAAGACAGAGGGTGGAGCCAAGATGGTGGCATGAGTAGAGCAGCGGAAATCTCCTCCCAAAACCACATATATTTATGAAAATATAACAAAGACAACTCTTCCTAGAATAGAGACCAGAAGACACAGGACAACAGCCAGACCACATCCACACCTGCAAGAACCCAGCACCTTGCGAAGGGGGTAAGATACAAGCCCCAGCCCAGCGGGACCCAAGCGCCCCTCCATCCAGCTCCCGATGGGAGCAGAGGAGTCAGAGCAGGGAGGGAGAGGGAGCCCAGGACTGCTAAACACCCAGCCGCAGCCATACGAACCAGAGAGCAGATATAGTGCATGCGTAGGGTCCTGGATACTAGGGAAACAGGGCAGCAAGACCTGTGAGTGGGTCCCTGAGGCTGGTGCCAGGGGACAAAGAAAAGCGAGCGGCCTTATTTTTCCTTTTTTTTAAAATTATTTATTTATTTATTTATTTATTTATTTATTTATTTATTTATTTATTTATTTATTTTGCAAGTGCTTCTTGGAAGTCTTAAAGGGACAGGGACCCCAAAACCGGACAGAAACGTCCCGGGACACATAGTACAGCAGCAGGGAATCTGGGGATCTCTGGGAAATCTAAACCCCTTGTGCAACCTCTCACAGAGGCCCCTCACGGAGATAAATAGCCTCCTGGCCATTCCCCCTCCAACGTAGCTCCACCATATTGGAGCAGGGGCCCAACGCAGGCCATGTCCACAGCAACAGCGGAGATAAGCTTCATAGCAGCCAGGCAAGAATCAGTAGCCCTTTCTGCATGCAGCTGCCCAACACAAGTCACTAGAGGTCGCTGTTCTCCCAGGAAAGGAAGGTCACAAACCAACAAGAAGGGAATTTCTTCCAGCCGTCACTCGTGCCAGCTCTGCAAACTATCCCTATCACCATGAAAAGGCAAAATTACAGGCAGACAAAGATCACAGAGACAACACCAGACAAGGAGAAAGACCTAACCAGTCTTCCTGAAAAAGAATTCAAAATAAAAATCATAAACATGCTGAAGGAGATGCAGAGAAATATACAAGAGCTAAGGGATGAATCTGGATGGAGATTACAGATGCCTGGAAAGAGATTACAGAAATGAAACAAACTCTGGAAGGATTTACGAGCAGAATGGATAAGATGCAAGAGGCCATTGATGGAATACAAACCAGAGAACAGGACTGCATAGAAGCTGACATAGAGAGAGAGATAAAAGGATCTCCAGGAATGAAACAATATTAAAAGAACTGTGTGACCAATCCAAAAGGAACAATATCCATATAATAGGGGTACCAGAAGAAGAAGACAGAGAAAAAGGGATAGAAAGAGTCTTTGAAGAAATAATTGCTGAAAACTTCCCGAAACTGGGGGAGCAAATAATCAAACAGACCAGGGAAATACACAGAACTCTCCACAGAAAGGACCCAATGAGGACAAAACCAAGAAACATAATTAAAATGGCAAAGATAAAGATCAAGGAAAGAGTTTTAAAGGCAGCCAGAGAGAAAAAGGTCACCTATAAAGGAAAACTCATTAGGATATCATCAGACTTCTCAAAAGAAACCTTACAGGCCAGAAGAGAATGGCATGATATATTTAATGCAATGAAACAGAAGGGCCTTGGAACAAGGATACTGTATCCAGAACGATTATCATTTAAATATGATGGAGGGATTAAACAATTCCCAGACAAGCAAAAGTTGAGGGAATTAGCCTCCCACAAACCACCACTACAGGGTATTTTAGAGGGACTGTTCTAGAGGGGAACACTCCTAAAACAAAACAGATGTCACCAGAGAAAACAAAATCACAGCAAAGAAAGCAGACCAACCAAATACTAAACTAAAGGCAAAAAAATAAAATCAACTAACCACTAAGAGCAGTTAAAGGAAACATGAAAGAGCACACAACAAAACAACCAACATATAAAGAATGGAGGAGGAGGAATAAGAAGGGAGAGAAGAAAAGAATCTCAAGACAGTGTATATAACAGCTCAATAGGCGATCTAAGTTAGGCAGAAAGATACTAAAGAGGCTAACCTTGAACCTTTGGTAACCATGAATCTAAAGACTGCAATGGCAATAAGTACATATCTTGCAATAGTCACCCTAAATGTAAATGGACTGAATGCACCAATCAAAAGACACAGAGTAATAGAATGGATAAAAAAGCAAGACTCATCTGTATGCTCCTTACAAGAAACTCACCTCAAACCCAAAGACATGAATAGACTAAAAGTCAAGGGATGGAAAAACATATTTCAGGCAAACAACAGCGAGAATAAATCAGGGGTTGCAGTACTAATATCAGACAAAATAGACTTCAAAACAAAGAAAGTAACAAGAGATAAAGAAGGACATTATGTAATGATAAAGGGCTCAGTCCAACAAGAGGATATAAGCATTATAAATATATATGCACCCAACACAAGAGCACCAGCATATGTGAAACAAATAGTAACAGAACTAAAGGGGGAAATAGACTGAAATGCATTCATTTTAGGAGACTTCAACACACCACTCACCCCAAACGATAGATCCACCGGGCAGAAAATAAGGACACAGAGGCATTGAACAACACAGTAGAACAGATGGACCTAACAGACATCTATAGAACTCTACATCCAAAAGCAAAAAGATATACATTCTTCTCAAGTGCACATGGAATATTCTCCAGAACAGACCACATACTAGCTCACAAAAAGAGCCTCAGTAAATTTCAAAATATTCAAATTCTACCAAACAACTTTTCAGACCAAAAAGGTATAAAACTAGAAATAAATTCTACAAAGAAAACAAAAAGGCTAAAAACACATGGAGGCTTAACAACATGCTCCTAAATAATCAAAGGATCAATGAACAAATTAAAATAGAGATCAAGGAATATATAGAAACAAATGACAACAGCAACACAAAGACCCAACTTCTGTGGGATGCAGTGAAAGCAGTCTTAAGAGGAAAGTATACAGCGATCCAGGCAAACGTGAAGAAGGAAGAACAATCAAAATGAATAGTCTAACATCACAATTATCGAAACTGGAAAAAGAAGAACAAATGAGTCCTAAAGTCAGCAGAAGGAGGGACATAATAAAGATCAGAGAAGAAATAAACAAAATTGAGAAGAAAAAAACAACAGCAAAAATCAATGAAAAAAAAAGAGCTGGTTCTTTGAGAAAAAAAAAAAATAGATAAGCCTCTAGCCAAACTTATAAAGAGAAAAAGAGAATCAACACAAAACAATAGAATCAGAAATGAGAATGGAAAAATCACGACAGAGTCCACAGAAATACAAAGAATTATTAAAGACTACTATGAAAATCTATATGCCAAAAAGCTGGAAAACCTAGAAGAAATGGACAACTTACTAGAAAAATAGAACCTTCCAAGACTGCCCAAGGAAGAAACAAAAGTTAAACAAACCAATTACGAGCAAAGAAATTGAAATGGTAATCAAAAATCTACCCAAGAACAAAACCCCCCACACTGGATGGATTTACCTCGGAATTTTATCAGACACACAGAGAAGACATAATACCCATTCTCCTTAAAGTTTTCCAAAAAATAGAAGAGGAGGGAGTACTCCCAAACTCATTCTATGAACCCAACATCACTATAATACCAAAACCAGGCAAAGACCCCATCAAAAAAGAAAATTAGAGACCAATATCCCTGATGAATATAGATGCAAAAATACTCAATAAAATATTAGTAAACAGAATTCAAAAATATATCAAAAGGATCATACACCATGTCCAAGTGGGATTCATCCCAGGGATGCAAGGATGGTACAACATTCGAAAATCCATCAACATCATCCACCACATCAAAAAAAAGAAAGACAAAAACCACATGATCATCTCCATAGATGCTGAAAAAGCTTTCGAAAAAATTCAACATACATTAATGATAAAAACTCTCAGCAAAATAGGTATAGAGGGAAAGTACCTCAAGATAATAAAGGCCATATATGATAAAACCACAGCCAACATTATACTGAACAGCGAGAAGCTGAAAATTTTTCCTCTGCGATCGGGAACAAGACAGGGATGCCCACTCTCCCCACTGTTATTTAACATAGTACTGGAGGTCCTAGCCATGGCAATCAGACAAAACAAAGAAATACAAGGAATCCAGATTGGTAAAGAAGAAGTTAAACTGACACTATTTGCAGATGACATGATATTGTACATAAAAAACAATACAGGAGGGCAGAGCCAACATGGCGGCATGAGTAGGACAGTGAGAATCTCCTCCCAAAAACATATATATTTTTGAAAATACAACAAATACAACTAATCCTAAAAGAGAAACCAGAAGACACAGGACAACAGCCAGACTACATCCACACGTGCGAGAGCCCAGCGCCTGGAGAAAGGGGTAAGATACAAACTCCAGCCCAGCGGGATCCAAGCATGCTTTCCCACAGCTCCAGGCGGGACGGAGAGGGAGACCAGGACTGCTAAACTCCCAGCCCCAGCCACCCACACCAGAGTGCAGACACAGTGCATGCGTGGAGGGCTGGAAACTAGGGAAACAGGGCAGCAAGACCTCTGAGTGGGTTCCGAAGCTGAAGCCCCTGTGACAAAGAAAAGCAAGTGCTTTTTGAAAGTCTTAAAGGGACAGGGAATTAACAGCTAGACGGAAACAACACAGATCACAGCCCAGTGGCTGGAATTTACAGGGAAAACCCGGCGCACTAAACCCTTGTGCAACAGCTCTGAGAACCCTCATGGAGATAAACAGCCAAACATCCACTCCGTCCATTAACCCTCCTGGCACTGTGAAAGCAGAGAAACAGCCTAAGGCAAACCACGCCTCCATATAGGCCTGGCAAGGAACAAAGACCCAGCCTACACGCTATTGCACAAAAAAGCCACTAGGAGTCGCAGTTGTCCCAGTAAAGAAAGGCCAGTAGCAAGTGAAAAATTTGGCCCTCCCAGCTGACAGTCAATACCACCAGTCAATATGAAAAGGCAAAAAAATATGACCCAGACAAGACTAACCCAGACAGCTTTGGCATCTGCTACATCTTCCCCTAAGAAGGAACCTGGGGAGATACATTTAACCACTCTCCCTGAAAAAGAATTCAAAACAAAAGTCATAACCATGCTGATGGACTTGCAGAGAAATATGCAAGAACTAAGGAAGGAGAGTACAGAAATAAAACAAGCTCTGGACGGACTTCAAAACAGAATGGACGAGATGCAAGACACCATTAATGGACTAGAAAACAGAGAACAGGAACGCAGAGAAGCTGATGCAGAGAGAGATAAAAGGATCTCCAGGAATGAAAGAATTTTAAGAGAGCTGAGTGATCAATCTAAAAGGAATAATATAAGAATCATAGGCATTCCAGAAGAAGTAGAGAGAGAACAGGGGATAGAAAATGTCTTTGAAGAAATAATTGCTGAAAATTTCCCCATACTAGGGGAAGAAATGGCCTCTCAGACCACAGAGGTACACAGAACTCCCATGACAAGGGATCCAAGGAGGGCAACACCAAGACACATAATAATTAAAATGGCAAAGATCAAAGACAAGGACAAAGTATTACAAGCAGCCAGAGAGAAAAAAAAGGTTACCTACAAAGGAAAACCCATCAGGCTATCATCAGACTTCTCAACAGAAACCCTACAGGCCAGAAGAGAATGGCATGATATACTTAATGCAATGAAACAGAAGGGCCTCAAACCAAGACTACTGTATCCAGCACGAATATCATTTAAATATGAAGGAGGGATTAAACAATTCCCAGACAAGCAAAAGTTGAGGGAATTTGCCTCCCACAAACCACCTCTACAGGGCATCCTACAGGGACTGCTCTAGAAGGTAGCACTCCTAAAAAGAGCACACAACAAAACACCCAACATATGAAGAAGGGAGGAGGAGGAATAAGAAGGGAGAGAAATAAAGAATCATCAGACCGTGTTTATAATAGCTCAACAAGCGAGTTAAGTTAGACAGTAAGACAGTAAAGAAGCTAACCCTAAACCTTTGGTAACCACAAACTTAAAGCCTGCAATGGCAATAAATTCATACCTTTCAATAATCACCCTAAATGTAAATGGACTGAATGCACCAATCAAAAGACACAGAGTAATAGAATGGATAAAAAAGCAAGATCCATCCATATGCTGCTTACAAGAGACTCACCTCAAACCCAGAGACGCGCACAGACTTAAAGTCAAGGGATGGAAAAAGATATTTCATGCAAACAACAGAGAGAAGAAAGCAGCTGTTGCAATTCTGGTATCAGACAAAACAGACATCAAAATAAAGTAACAAAAGACAAAGAAGGACATTACATAATTATAAAGGGCTCAGTCCAACAAAAGAATATAACCATTATAAATATATATGCACCCAATACAGGAGCACCAACATACCTGAAACAAATACTAACAGAAATAAAGGAGGAAATAGAATGCAATGCATTCATTCTGGGAGACTTCAACACACCACGCACACCAAAGGACAGATCCACCAGACAGAAAATAAGTAAGGACACAGAGGAACTGAACAACACACTAGAACAGATGGACATAATAGACATCTACAGAACTCTACATCCAAAAGCAACAGGATACACATTCTTCTCAAGTGCACATGGAACATTCTCCAGAATAGAACACATCCTAGGCCACAAAAAGAGCCTCAGTAAATTCCAAAAGATTGAAATTATACCAACCAACTTTCCAGACCATAAAGGCATAAAACTAGAAATAAACTGTACAAAGAAAGCAAAAAGGCTCACAAACACATGGAGGCTTAACAACACACTCCTAAATAATCAATGGATCAATGACCAAATCAAAATGGAGATCCAGCAATATATGGAAAGAAACGACAAACAACACTTAGCCCCAGCACCTGTGGGACACAGCAAAAGCAGTCTTAAGAGGAAAGTATATAGCAATCCAAGCATATTTAAAAAAGGAAGAACAATCCCAAATGAATGGTCTAATGTCACAATTATCGAAATTGGAAAAAGAAGTACAAATGAGGCCTAAGGTGAGCAGAAGGAGGGACATAATAAAGATCAGAGAAGAAATAAATAAAATTGAGAAGAATAAAACAATAGCAAAAATCAATGAAACCAAGAGCTGGTTCTTCGAGAAAATAAACAAAATAGATAAGCCTCTAGCCAGACTTATTAAGAGGAAAAGGGAGTCAACACAAATGAACAGTATCAGAAAAGAGAAAAGAAAAATCGCGACGGACCGCAGAGAAATACAAAGAATTATTAGAGAATACTATGAAAACCTATATTCTAATAAGCTGGGAAACATAGGAGAAATGTACTACTTCCTAGAAAAATGCAACCTTCCAAGACTGACCCAGAAAGAAACAGAAAATCTAAACAGACCAATTACAGCAATGAAATTGAAGCGGCAATAAAAAAACCAGAAAAGAACAAAACCCCCGGGCCATATGGATTTACCTCAGAATTTTATCAGCCATACAGGGAAGACATAATAGCCATTCTCCTTAAAGTTTTCCAAAAAATAGAAGAGGAGGGGATACTCCCAAACTCATTCGATGAAGCAAACATCACCCTAATACCAAAACCAGCTAAAAACCCCACCAAAAAAGAAAACTATAGACCAATATCCCTGATGAACGAAGATGCAAAAATACTCAACAAAATATTAGCAAACCGAATTCAAAAATACATCAAAAGGATCATACACCAGGAACAAGTGGGATACATCCCAGGGATGCAAGGATGGTACAACATTCGAAAATCCATCAACATCATCCATCACATTAATAAAAACAAAGACAAAAACCACATGATCTTCTCCATAGATGCTGAAAAAGTATTTGACAAAGTTCAACATCCATTCATGATAAACACTCTCAGCAAAATGGGAAGAGAGGGCAAGAACCTCAACAGAATAAAGGCCATCTATGATAAACCCACAGCCAACATTATATTGAACAGCAAGAAGCTGAAAGCATTTCCTCTGAGATCGGGAACTAGACAGGGATGCCCACTCTCCCCACTGTTATTTAACATAGTACTGGAGGTCCTAGCCATGGCAATCAGACAAAAAAAAAAAAATACAAGGAATCCAGATTGGTAAAGAATAAGTTAAACTGTCACTATTTGCAGATGACATGATACTATACACAAAAAACCCTAATGATTCCACCCCAAAACTACTAGAACTCATATCGGAATACAGCAAAGTTGCAGGATACAAAATCAACACACAGAAATCTGTGGCTTCCCTATACACTAACAATGAACCAACAGAAAGAGAAATCAGGAAAACAACTCCATTCACAATTGCATCAAAAAAAAAAAATACCTAGGAATAAACCTAACCAAAGAAGAGAAAGACTTATACTCTGAAAACTACAAGTCACTCTTAAGAAAAACTAAAGGGGACAATAACAGATAGAAATTCATCCAATGCTCCTGGCTAAGTAGAATTAAAATCGTCAAATTGCCCATCCTGCCCAAAGCAATATACAGATTTGATGCAATCCCTATGAAACTACCAGCAACATTCTTCAATGAACTGGAACAAATTATTCAAAAATTCATATGGAAACACCAAAGACCCCAAATAGCCAAAGCAATCCTGAGAAGAAGAATAAAGTAGGGGGGATCACACTCCCCAACTTCAAGCTCTATTATAAAGCCATATTAATCAAGACAATTTGGTACTGGCACAAGAACAGAGCCACAGACCAATAGAACAGACTAGAGAATCCAGACATTAACCCAGACATATATGGTCAATTAATATTTGATAAAGGAGCCATGGACATACAATGGCGACATGACAGTCTCTTCAACAGATGGTGCTGGCAAAACTGGACAGCTACATGTAAGAGAATGAAACTGGACCATTGTCTAACCCCATATACAAAAGTAAACTCAAAATGGATAAAAGACCTGAATGTAAGTCATGAAACCATTAAACTCTTGGAAAAAAACATAGGCAAAAACCTCTTAAACATAAACATGAGTGACCTCTTCTTGAACATATCTCCCCAGGCAAGGAAAACAACAGCAAAAATGAACAAGTGGGACTATATTAAGCTGAAAAGCTTCTGTACAGCAAAAGACACCATCAATAGAACAAAAAGGAACCCTACAGTATGGGAGAATATATTTGAAAATGACACATCCGATAAAGGCTTGACATCCAAAATATATAAAGAGCTCACATGCCTCAACAAACAAAAAACAAATAACCCAATTAAAAAATGGGCAGAGAAACTGAACAGACAATTCTCCAAAAAGGAAATACAGATGGCCAACAGACACATGAAAAGATGCTCCACATCGCTAATTATCAGAGAAATGCAAATTAAAACTACAATTAGGTATCACCTCACACCAGTAAGGATGGCTGCCATCCAAAAGACAGAGAACAACAAATGTTGGCGAGGCTGTGGAGAAAGGGGAACCCTCCAACACTGCTGGTGGGAATGTAAATTAGTTCAACCATTGTGGAAAGCAGTATTTAGGTTCCTCAAAATGCTCAAAACAGACTTAGCATTTGACGTAGGAATTTCACTCCAAGGTATTTAAACTAAACATGCAGCAATCAAGTTTGAGAAAGACCAATGCACCCCTATATTTATCGCAGCACTATATACAATAGCCAAGAATTGGAAGCAACCTGAATATCCATCGATAGATGAATGGATAAAGAAGATGTGGTACATATACACAATGGAATACTACTCAGCCATAAGAAAAGGGCAAATCCTACCATTTGCAGCAACATGGATGGAGCTTGAGGGTATTATGCTCAGTGAAACAAGCCAAGCGGAGAAAGAGAAATATCAAATGATTTCACTCATCTGTGGAGTATAAGAACAAAGGAAAAACTGAAGGAACAAAACAGCAGCAGAACCACAGAACTCAAGAATGGACTAACAGGTACCAAAGGGAAATGGACTGGGGAGGATGGGTGGCTAGGGAGGGATAGGTGGGGGGGAGGAAGAAGGGGAGTATTAAGATTAGCATGCATGTGGGGGGTGGGAGAAAGGGGAGGGCTGTAAAACGCAGAGAAGACAAGTAGTGATTGTACAACATTTTTCTATGCTGATGGATAGTGTTCATAAAGGGGTTTATAGGGGGGACCTTGTATAGGGGAGAGCCTAGTAAACATATTATTCATCATGTAAGTGTAGATTAATGATAGCAAAAAAAAATAAAAAAGGCAGTTCCTGTGTGGTGACCTCCAATGAGCTCTACACAATGGTATAAAGGACATATAAAAGTGTAAGCAAAGGGTGTGTTTGTGTTTATACAGAGGATCAAAGCCTAATTTGGCAACCCCGTAAATGAACTAAGATATGATATGAAAAAGAACTCCCAACATCAGCACGCTCTGGAAGACTCATGCCAGAAGATGATCATCAAAAATCCCCAACAAAGATCCACGCACTGCTACAGGTGTAGATGCACTCACCCCACCAGTTCCTGGACTTGCCATGGGAATGAAGAAGGAGATATCTAAGCTGGCCTGTGCTTACAGTAAAACAACAAATTTGACTGGATCTATACTGTTGGAACTCAACCAAGAATTAGGAGAAGTACAAATTGTAGTGCTCCAAAATCTTACAAATACAGACTATTTACTGTTAAAAGAACATATGGGATGTGAACAGTGCCCAGGAATGGGTGGTTTTAATTTGTCTGACTTCTGTCAGACTATTCAACTTCAGTTGGACAATATCCACCATATCATAGATAAGTTTTCACAAATGTCTAAGGTGCCTAACTGGTTTTCTTGGTTTCACTGGAGATGGCTAGTAATTACAGGTATGCTCTGGTTATGTAACTGTACTCCTATTATGTTAATGTGTGTGTGCAATTTAATTAGTAGTTTAAAACCTATACATGCTGACGTTACTCTACAAGAAGATATGTCAAAGAAATAATCAATCTTTCCATGTTTTCTTCCGCCTGCTACTTCTACAGCTTTTCTTCTTCCTTCCTAATTACAACCCTTAAATAGAATTCGTGCCTCATATCGAATTTACCGAGTATCATTATTCTTCCAAGTGGTAAAGATACCTCAAGACAAATGCTGGGCATAGAAGACACAGGGCATAAATATGCAAAGAAGTAAAAAGCTAACCTTTTCAAACAATAAGGCTTCTCTCTCACTTACCAACTTTACATTTACCTGTATGGCCCTGGAAGATGACTGGTTAGCCAGAGACGGGTAAGATTCCTCAAGGGAGGAACAACCTAAGACAGGCACAGTCACACAGGGGCCATCAGGTGAGAAATTGGGGATCAACCGAGATGAGGCTTAGAACCTCACCACCCCCTGTTCTGAGAGAAATCTTCTGCATACGTGGATGTTTTATTGCCCTTGTCTAGCTTGGATTAACACATAGTCTACAGGCACACACCTGATCATCTACATTTGCTCTCTTACAACACTAAACTATGTTTTCTACCTTTATCTTGTATCTACCTACCACTTCAGCATTTTATTAAAAAATAATAATAATAAAGAGAGAAATGTGGTATCCACATATAAATCAAGTATAAAAATCAAATGAGTATTCATATTTGAACTGACTGTTTATAGTTCATAATGCATGAGCAAATCCGAAAGTTTCTGTGATGACTGCCCATGTACTGTTGACCATATAACTTATTCACTACATAAGAATTTGTTCTCCATGTAAGAACTTGTTCGTTATGCTTCATAAGATTGTAGACTGACGAAAATTAGGCTTGGGGTGGATTAATGACTGTGCATTGAGCATTGACTCCCCTATAGAGAATTTTATTGTTGTTAACAACCATTTGATCAATAAATATGAGAGATGCCCTCACAAAAAAAAAAGTACACACTTCCAATTTTAAAATAAATAAGTAAACGGGATGTAATATATAGCATAAGGAATATAATCAAAATATTGTAACAACTTGGTATGGTGATAGCTGGTACCTAGAATTATCATGTACATAAATGATGAATCACTGTGTTGTACACCTGAAACTAATGTAATACTGTGTGTCAACTACCCTTCAATAAAAAATACTTATCTAAAAGAAAAATAAATAAATAAATTAAATAATAAATTAAAAACAGCTATAGCAAAGGAAAAAAAAAAAACCCTACAGACTCCACTCCAAAACTACTAGAACTGATATTAGAATACAGCAAAGTTGCAGGATACAAAATTAACACAGAGAAATCTGTGGCTTTCCTATTCACTAACAATGAACCAATAGAAAGAGAAATCAGGAAAACAACTATATTCACAATTGCATCAAAAAGAATAAAATACCTAGGAATAAACCTACCCAAAGAAGTGAAAGACCTATACCCTGAAAACTAAAAGTCACTTTTAAGAGAAATTAAAGTTAATACTAACAAATGGAAACTCATCCCATGCTCTTGGCTAGGAAGAATTAATATCGTCAAAATGGCCATCCTGCCCAAAGCAATATACAGATTTGATGCAATCCCTATCAAATTACCAGGAACATTCTTCAATGAACTGGAACAAATAGTTCAAAAATACATATGGAAACACCAAAGACCCTGAATAGCCAAAGCAATCCTATGAAAGAAGAATAAAGCAGGGGGGAGCTCACTCCCCAAATTCAAGCTCTACTACAAAGCCATGGTAATCAAGACAATTTGGTATTGGCACAATAACAGAGCCACAGACCAGTTGAACAGATTAGAGGCTCCAGACATTAATCCAAACATATATGGTCAATTAATATTTGATAATGGAGCCATGGACATACAATGGTGAAATGACAGTCTCTTCAACAGATGGTGCTGGCAAAACTGGACAGCTACATGTAGGAGAATGAAACTGGACCACTGTCTAATCCCATACACAAAAGTAAATTCAAAATGGATCAAAGACCTGAATGTAAGTCACGAAACCATAAAACTCTTAGAGAAAACATAGGCAAAACCCTCTTAGACATAAACATGAGTGACTTCTTCTTCAACATATCTCCATGGGCAAGGAAAACAACAGTAAAAATGAACAAGTGGGACTATATTAAGCTGTAAAGCTTCTATACAGAAAAAGACACCATCAATAGAAGAAAAAGGTATCCTACAGTATGGGAGAATATATTTGTAAATGACAGATCCAATAAAGGCTTGACATCCAAAATATATAAAGAGCTCACCCACCTCAGCAAACAAAAAACAAATCATCCAATTAAAAAATGGGCAGAGGAACTGAACAGACAGTTATTCATAAGGAAATACAGATGGCCAAGAGACACATGAAAAGATGCTCCACGTTGCTAATTATCAGAGAAATGCAAATTAAAACCACAATGAGTTATCATCTCACACCAGTAAGGATGGCTACCATCCAAAAGAGAAATAACAACAAATGTTGGCGAGGTTGTGGAGAAAGGGGAACCCTCCTACACTGCTGGTGGGAATGTAAATTAGTTCAACCATTGTGGAAAGCAGTATGGAGGTTCCTCAAAATGCTCAAAATAGACTTACCGTTTGACCCAGGAATTCCACTCCTAGGAATTTACCCTAAGAATGCAGCACTCAAGTTTGAAAAAGACAGATGCACCCCTATGTTTATCGCTGTACTATTTACAATAGCCAAGAACTGGAAGCAACCTAAGTGTCCATCAGGAGATGAATGGATAAAGAAGAGGTGGTACATATACACAATGGAATATTATTCATCCATAAGAAGAAAACAGATCCTACCATTTGCAACAACATGGATAGAGCTAGAGGGTATTATGCTCAGTGAAATAAGCCAAGTGGAGAAAGAGAAATACCAAATGATTTCACTCATCTGTGGAGTATAATAACAAAGGAAAATCTGAGGGAACAAAACAGCAGCAGAATCACAGAACCCAAGAATGGACTAACAGTTTCTGTGTGGTGATCTCCAATAAGTTCCTCATAATGGTATAAAGGGCATATCAAAGTGTGGGCAAAGGGTTTGTTTGTGTTTATACAGAGGATCAGAGCCTAATTTGGTTACCCAGAAAATGAATTAAGATACAATATGAAGAAGAACTTCCAACATCAACATTCTCTGGAAGAGTCATTCCAGAAGATGATCATCAAAAAACTTCAGAAAGATCCTGGTGCTGTTGCAGTTGTAGCTGCATTCATCCCACCGGTTCCTGGACTTGCCATTGGAATGAAGAAGGAGATATCTAAGCTGGCCTGTGCATACAGTAAAACAACAAATTTGACTGGATCTATACTCTCAGAACTCAACCTAGAATTAGGAGAAGTGCAAATTGCAGCGATCCAAAATCTTACAAATACAGACTATTTACTGTTAAAAGAACATATGGGATGTGAACAGTTCCCAGGAATGTGTTGTTTTAATTTGTCTGATTTTTCTCAAAATACTCAAATTTAGTTAGACAATATCCATCATATCATTGATGTTTTCACAAATGCCTAGGGTGCCTAACTGGTTTTCTTGGTTGCACTGGAGATGGCTGGTAATTGAAGGCCTGCTTTGGTTATGTAACTGTATTGCTATTATGTTAATGTGTGTGTGCAATTTAATTAGTAGTTTAAAACCTATACATGCTTAAGTTACTCTACAAGAAGATATGTCAAAGAAATAATCAATCTTCCCATGTTTTCTTCCGCCTGCTACTTCTATAGCTTTTCTTCTTCCTTCCTAATTACAACCCTTAAATAGAATTCGTGCCTCATATCGAATTTACCGAGTATCATAATTCTTCCAAGTGGTAAAGATACCTCAAGACAAATGTTGGGCATAAAACCCACAGGGCATAAATCTGCAAAGAAGTAAAAAGCCAACCTTTTCAAACAATATTGCGTCTCTCTCACTAACCAACTTTACATTTCCCTGTATGGCCCCGGAAGATGACTGCTTAGCCAGAGGCGGGTAAGATTCCTCAAGGGAGGAACAACCTAAGACAGGCACAGTCGCAGGGGGGTCATCAGGTGAGAAATTGGGGATCAACAGAGGTGAGGCTTAGAACCTCAACCCCCATTTTGAGAGAAATCATCTGCATCCGTGGATGTTTTGTTGCCCTTGTCTAGCTTGGATTAATACTTAGTCTATAGGAAGACACCTGATCACCTACATTTGCCCTCTTACAGCACTAGACTATGTTTTCTACCTTTATCTTGCATCTACCTACCACTTCAGCATTTTATTTTAAAAAATAATAATAATAATAAGGGAGAAATGTGGGATTCACATATAAATCAAGTATAAATATCAAATGAATAATCATAAGTGACCTGATTGTTTATAGTTCATGATGAGTGATCAAAACTGAAAGTTTCTGTGATGACTACCTTTGCACTGTTCACCACGTAAGAACTTATTCACTATGTAAGAACTTGTTCACCATGTAAAAACTTGTTTGTTATGCTTCAGAAGATTGGAGACTGTTGAGAATTAGGCTTGGGGTGGATTAATGATTGTGCATTGAGTCCCCTATACAGAATTTTATTGTTGTTAACAACCATATGATCAATAAATATGACAGATGCCCTCTCAAAAAAAAAAAAAGGAAGTACATGGCTGAAAATAAACAAATACAAACTTGGAAAAAAAATGGAAAGACAAACTGCTTAATGGGAGAACTTTGTAATCATATACTTGGTAAGGGTTTAATATCAAAAATATATAAATAATTTACATAACTTAATATTAAAAAACAAACACCCCAATAAATATATGGTCAGAGAACCTGAACAGCC
Organism: Manis pentadactyla; assembly: GCF_030020395.1. Taxonomy (NCBI): domain Eukaryota; kingdom Metazoa; phylum Chordata; class Mammalia; order Pholidota; family Manidae; genus Manis; species Manis pentadactyla. The sequence goes on from NC_080026.1 coordinate 79,944,212, forward strand.
ATTAGTCCAAAGGAGACATACAGATAGCTAACAGACACATGAAAAGATGTTCAACATTACTTATCATCAGGGAAATGCAAATCAAAACCACAGTGAGATATTAACTCACACCTGTTAGCATGTCTAATATCATAAAGACATGAAATAAGTATTGACAAGGATATGGAGAAATGGGAACTTTTGTGTACTATTGGTAGAAATGCAAAATGGTGCAGTCACTATGGAAAAGAGCAAGCAGGTGCCTCAAACACTTAAAAACAGAACTACTATACAATCCAGCAACTCCACTTCTGGGTATTTAGCCAAAAAATGATGAAAACATTGATTCAAAAAGATATATGCAACCCTATGTTCACTGCAGCAATATTTACAAGAGCCATGATATGGAATCCACTTAAGTATTCATCTATACATAAAGAGATAAAGAAGATGTAATATATATGCATTCACACATGCACACACACACACATATCCCTAATGAAATATTACTCAGCCATAAAAATGAATGAAATACTGCTATTTGCCACAACATGGACAGACCTAGAGGGTACTATGCTAAGTGAAATAATTCAGACAAAGAAAGATAAATACTGTATGATTTCACTTACATGTGGAGTCCATAAAACAAAATAAATGACAAGAAAAGCAAAACAAAAACAGAACAATCTGGTGGTTGCAGAGGGAGGCAGGTGGGTGAATGAGAAAAATACAAGAAAGGGATTAAAAGTTATAAACTTTGTTAAATTCATCAAGACAAATCTATAGAAGAATCAGCCTAAAGGGGTATCTCCATTTATTTCATTGCCTTTACAGGAAATACAATGAGAAATACCCTATTTTGGCAAACACAAAGCAAAGTAAATGTGCAAATTTGAAGAGAAGGTCACAAGTCAATTATCTAACCTGCCAACTTAAGAAATTGTATGACAAATGTGAGATACATGTGTTAAACCCAAAGTAGTAAAAGAAAGGAAATAGTAAAGATCAGAGTGAAAAACCAAAGAAATAGAAAACAAAAACAATAGAGAAAAATTAAGGAAACCAAAAGATGGTCTTGAGAAGATCAAACACCTGATAAATTTCTAGCCTGACTGATCAGATCAAGATCAACATTTCATTACAACAACTGAAATGAAATGGACAAATTCCTTTAAAGAAACAAACCATCAAAACTCACTCTGGAAGAAACAGATAATCTAAATAGACCTGCACTTATTTAAAGAAGAATACTATTACTCTATACAAACTACTGCAGAAAAATTAGAAAAGGACTACTTCCAATGTGTTTCAAGATCAGAACACCCTGACAGCAAAATCTGAGAAAGGCATTATGAGAAAAGAAGATTAGACACCAAAACTTGTAACTTGGATGAAGAAATTCTAAGTAATATTGGGCAAATACAAATCATCAATATATTAAAAAGATAATATATAATTGCCAAGTCAGATTTATTCTAGGAGTATAAGGCTATGTTGAAAACCAATCAAAGCAATTTACAATTTCTGTTTTGCAAATGACCATTTTTAAAAAGTTTTTAAACATTTCATCATCGCAATGGACAAGAAAAAGGCATTTGACAAAATTCAACAGCCATTCCTGATTCAAAAAAAGAACCTCCCAGCAAATCAGGAATAGAAGGAAAAATTCTCAACCTGATAAATAGCTCATACAAAAAACCTATAGCTAGTATATTCAATGAAATGCTTACCCCTCTGACATCAGGAATAAAATAAGGTCAGCTTTGGTTATTTATACTCAATAAAATTTAATCCATATATTATATCATATACAAACATTACAACCAAATAAAACATACTGTAGAAAACACAGTAACAACAACAAAAAAATGTGTAACCTTGGAGCAGGCAATGCTCCTTAGAGATAATTAACAAAATATAATCCATAAAAGAAAATATTGACAAATTATATAATCCATCAGTTAAAAAGTTTTTTTTTAAGGTACTGCTAAGAAAATGAAAAATCAAATGACAGACTGTGAGAAAATATTTGTAAATAAGATATTCAATAAAGGAATGGTATCCAGATTATTTAAGGGGCTCTTAAAACTCAATAATAAATTAAAAATTTTAAATGAGGAAAATTTAAAGACAATACACCTAAAAAGACTTAGAAATGACAAATAAACATGTAAAAAGATGTTCAGTATCATCAGTGATTAGGGAAATACAAATAAAACCACAGTGAGACACCAACATTCTATAATGTTAGAATAGCTAACACCAAAAATATTGATAATACTAAAAGTGATTTTGATATGAAAAACTAGAGACCACTCTTCCAGAAAATGATATCATGTGTAGAATTAAACTTTTCCACACCTGATAATGTCAAAGCTGACCTTCCACATAGAGATAATATTTTTCTTTTTAAAGAATTGTCATATTATTTTTTCTTTGAAAATAAACCAAACAGAACCAAATATACATTGTACAGTTGACCCTTGTACAATGTGGAGGTTAGAGACACCAACCCACCACACAGATGAAAACCCACATATAACTTTTGACTCCCCCAAAACTTAACTACCAATAGCCTACTGTTGACGAGAAGCCTTACTAATAATATAAACAGTCAATTAACAAATACTTTATATGTTCTATGTATTATATACTGTACTCTTACAATAAAGTAAGCTAGAAAATAGAAAATGGTTTTTCAAATTGTTGCTTATCTTCAAAAAGTTTTCTAACATATTTATTGAAAAATCCACATATAATGGACTCATGCAATTCAAAACCATGTGTTTCAAGGGCTAATTGTGTATGATATTACTTAACTAATTGCCTTTATTGGATTCATGATCTGAGACAAAGCTGCCACAGTATTATTATTGGACAGAAATTTCTTCTACATTCATTCGAGGAGGATACTCCCCAAAATGATTATAATGTTCAGTAATTTTCCCTTTTTGAAGGGCAAAAATTTAACAAATTCACTCAAAGTGCACTCTATATCACAGCCCCTCATACTCCATTATATGATCTGATGAAATACTCAAGACATGAGTGAGAAAATTAATCCATCCATCTGGTGACCTTAAATATTAGAATTGTAGTTCTTTAATTTTATACCCTTAACTCTGAAATCAACTATGCAATACTTTTTAAATCACTGACACTCCAACTGGATCCTTGAATTATATAGTATTCACAGATGTTGTCCCATTAATAAGAAATGACAATGCATATTTAATGAGATAAAAGTAGCTTAGTTCAGAGATTCAGGATGGTGGCATGAGAGGTGAGATGGACAATTCCTCCCAAAACCACAAATATTATGAAAATGTAGTTAATTGATACAGCTAACCCTAAAACAGCAACAAGAAAGATGGCCCAACCAGGCTGCATATACACCTCATGAACAGAGCAGACCTCAAGAAACAGGGTAATGTACAAAAGCCTTAATCAGGCCGGACCCAAGCCCTTCCCCCACCCCAGCTCACTGGTGGGTGGAAGAGAAACAGAGCGGCGGACGGGGTGGAAGCCTAGAACTGCTGAACACCCAGCCCTGGAGGTCTGCTTTGGGAGCAGAAACCTACACTGTGTGGTGCTCTGGATGATGAGGAGCTCAGGCAAGGAGTGCTTGAGAGACAGATTGCGGCCATTTGTGGAGGAGGGGATCCACACCTGGCCACTATGGGACAAGGAAAAGGCAGGCTGTCTAAGAGGCTTCAGCAGCGAGAGGGCTGATGAAGGTGCAGAGTTTTCATGGAGCTTGCTGTGCGGGGGTGGGGAGAGCTAGAGAAGGTTGTCTGGGTGTGCTCTGCACAGCTGGTTGGGAACTTTGAGGAGCTTCAGGTGCCCCATCCTCCTGGCTGCCTACTCAGCACTGAGCCCCCCCCCAATGTGATACTCAGCCTGCTGTGCCTTCCTCCTAGCCTGCCAGCACTGGTTCACAAACCTGAAGTCATTATGCTGGCGTTAGGTCAGCCAGAGGCAGGCCCCCACCTACAACAGCTATAGATGCAAAGCACAGAGGCTTACACCTGTGTGCTCAGCCCACTGTCTCCGACACCAGTGACAGGCATGGCAGACAGGAATCAGGAAAAAGACCTTTCCTCCTCCCAGGCACAAGCTCTGCTCCCCTATGAACCCAAACCTCACTCTAGGGGCTGAGTAGCTCCAGAGACTGGAGCATCTGGGCACTAGTGGACAATACACAGAAATATGAAAAATCAAAAGAATATGTTTCAGACCAAAATCTCACAAATACCAGAAAAATGGTCAAGGGAAACAGAAATAACCAATCTGCCTGAAAGAGAGATCAAAATAAAAATCATAAACATGCTATGGAGGTACAGAAAAATATTCAAGAACTCAGGAATGAATTTAAGTTGGAGATTCAATCATTAAGAAATTCCATATCTGAAATGAAACATATAATGGAGGGATCTAAAAGCAGATTAGATGTAGTAGAAGAGACAGTAAATGGAACAGAAATTAGAGAAGAGGAATACAAAGAAGATGAGGCAGAGAGAGAAAAAAGAATCTCTAAGAATGAAAGAATATTGAGAGAACTGTGTGACTAATCCAAAAGGAACTATATTCATATTATAGGGGTACCAGAAGAAGAAGAGAGAGAAAAAGGGATAGAAAGTATCACTGAGGAGGTAATTGCTGAAAACTTTCCAAATCTGGGGAAGGACATAGTCTCTCAAACCTTGAAGGTGCACAGATCTCGCAACACAAGAGATGCAAGGAAGACAACATCAAGACATAACTAATATGCCAAAGATCAAGGATAAAGATAGACTTTTAAAAGCAGCTAGAGAGAGAAAAATGATCACATATAGAGAAAAACCAATCAGGCTATCATCAGACTTCTCAACAGAAACCTTACAGGCCAGAAGGGAGAGGCATTATATATTCAGTGCAATGAAGGAGAAGGGCTTTGAACCAACAATACTCTAACTGGGAAGGTTATCATTTAAATTTGAAGGAGGGATTAAACAATTTTCATATAAAAAAGGTGAGAGAATTTACCTCCAACAAACAACCTCTACAGTACATTTTGGAGGGACTTCTAAAGATGGAAGTATTCCTAAAGTTGAATAGATGTCACCCAAGGGACAGACAAAGAGTATAGAATATAATGCATAACATACAAAGAATGGAGAAGGAAGAAAAAGGAGGGGAAAAAAAAGAACCTTTAGGTTGTTCGTAATAGCACATGAAGTGAGTTAAATTAGACTGTTAGATAGTAAGGGAATTGCCCTTGAACCTTTGGTAACTACAAATCAAAAGCCTGCAATGGCAATAAGTACATACCTATCTATAATCACCATAAATGTAAATGTTCTGGATGCACCAATCAATAGACATAGAGTCACTGAATGGATTAAAAAAAAAGACCCATCTATATGCTGCCTACAAGAGACTCACTTCAAACCCAAAGACATACACAGAGTGAAAGCAAAGAATGGAAAAAGATATTTCATGCAACTAACAGGGAGAAAAAAGCAGGAGTTGCAGTACTTGTATCAGATAAAATAGACTTCAAAACAAAGAAAGTCACAAGAGACAAAGAAGGACATTACATAATGATAAAGGGGTCAGTCCAACAAGAGGACATAACTATTATAAATATCTATTCACCCAACACAGGATTACCTAAATATGTGAAACAAATACTATCAGAATTAAAGGGGGAAATAGAATGCAATGCATTCATTTTAGGAAATTTCAACACACCACTCACTGCAAAGGAAAGATCAATCAGACAGAAAATAAGTAAAGAGACAGAGGCACTGAACAATGTATTAGAACAGATGGACCTAATGGACATCTACAGAACACTCCATCCAAAAGCAGCAGAATACACATTTTCTCAAGAGCACATGGAACATTTTCAAGAATAGATCATATACTAGGCCACAAAAATAAAATCAGTTAAATTCAAAAAGACTGAAATGGTACCAACCAGCTTCTCAGATCACAAAGGTTTGGAAAGAAAGAAATTACACAAAGAAAATGAAAAAGCCCACAAACATGTGGAAGCTTAATAGCATGCTCCTAAATAATCAATGGATCAATGACAAAAAAACAGGGATCAAGCAATATATGGAGACAAATGACAACAATAATTCAACAACACAAAAATCTGTGGGAAGCAGTGAAGGCCATGCCAAGAGGGAAATATATTGCAAAACAGTCCTACCTCAGGAAAGAAGAACAACCCCAAATAAACAGTTTAAATTCATGATGAATGAAATTAGAAAAGGAAGAACAAATGAGGTGCAAAGCCAGTAGAAGGAGGGGCATAATAAAGATTAAAGCAGAAATAAATAAAATTGAGAAGAATAAAACAATAGAAAGAATCATGAAAGCAGGAGCTGGATCTTGGAGAAAATAAACAAAATAGATAAACCCCTAGCCAGACTTATCAATGAAAAAAGAGAGTCTACACACATAAACAGAATCAGAAATGAGAAAGGAAAAATCACTACGGACACCACAGAAATACAAAGAATTATTAGAGAATACTATGCAAAATTATATGCTAATGAACTGGACAACCTAGAAGCAATGGACAACTTTCTAGAAAAATACAACCTTCCAAGGCAGACCCAGGAAGAATCAGAAAATCTGAATAGACCAATTACCAGCAAAGAAAATGAATTGGTAATAAAAAAAAAAAAACTATGTACAAACAAAGAAACTAAGAACAAAATGCCTGGCTTAGATGGGTTCACTGCTGAATTTTATCAAACATTTAGTTAAGACCTAATACCCATCCTCCTTAAAATTTTCTAAAAAGTAGAGTGAATACTCCCCAACTCATTCTATGGGGCCAATATCACTCTAAAACCAAACCCAGGAAAAGACATCACACAAAAAAAAATTACAGACCAATATCCCTGATGAACATAGATGCAAAAATACTCAACAAAATACTAGCAAACCAAATTCAAAAATACATCAAAAAGATAATCCATCATGATCAACTGGGATTCACCCAGGGATGCAAGGATGCTACAGCATTTGAAAATCTATCAACATCATCCACTACACAATAAAAAGATGGACAAAAAGCAGATGATCATTTTCATACATGCTGAAAAAGCATTTGACTAAATTCAACATCCATTCATGAAAAAAACTCTCAACAAAATGGGTACACAGGGCAAGTACCTCAATATAATAAAGGCCATATATGATAAACCCACAGCCAACATTGTACTTAACAGCAAGAAGCTGAAAGCTTTTCACCTAAGATTGGGAACAAGACAAGGATGCCCACTCTCCCCACTTTTATTCAACATATTTCAGCATGTCCTTACCATGGCAATCAGACAACACAAAGAAATAAAAGGCATCCAGATTGGCAAGGAAGAAGTCAAACTGTCCCTGTATGCAGATGACATGATATTGTACATAAAAAACCATAAAGAATCCACTCATAGACTACTAGATCTAATATTTGAATTCAGCAAAGTTGCAGGATACAAAATTAATACACAGAAATCTGTTGCATTCCTATACACTAATGCTGAACTAGCAGAAAGAGAAATCAGGAAAATAATTCCATTCACAATTGCATCAAAAAGAATAAAATACCTAGAATTAACCTAAACAAGGAAGTGAAAGACCTAATCCCTGAAAACTACAGGACACTCTTATGAGAAATTAAAGATGACAACAATAAATGGAAATTCATCACATGCTCTTGATAGGAAGAATTAATATTGTCAAAATGGCCATCATGCCTAAAGAAATCTACAGATTCAGTGCAATCCCTATCAAAATACCAACAGCATTATTCAATTAACTAGAGCAAATAGTTCTAAAATTCATATGGACCAACAACAGACACTGAATAGCCAAAGCAATCCTGAGAAGGAAGAATAAAGCCAGGGGAATTACGCTCCCTGACTTCAAGCTCTACTACAAAGCCACAGTAATCAAGACAATTTGGGACTGGCACAAGAACAAACCCATAGACTAGTGGAACAGAATAGAGAATCCAGATATAAACCCAACCACATATGGTCAATTAATATATGATAAAGGAACCATGGATACAGAGTGGGGAAATGACAGCCTCTTTGACAGCTGGTGTTGGCAAAACTGGGCAGCTAAACGTAAGAGAATGAAACTGGATTATTGTGTAACCATGTACACAATAGTAAACTCAAAATGGAACAAAAACCTGAATATAAGTCTTGAAGCCATAAAACTCTTAGAAGAAAATATAGGCAAAATTCTCTTGGACACATTACCCTAATAACAAAACCAGGCAAAGACCCAACCAAAAAAGAAAACTACAGACCAATATCCCTGATGAACGTTGATGCAAAACTACTTAACAAAATATTAGCAAATCGAATTCAAAAATACATCTAAAGGATCATACACCATGACGAAGTGGGATTCATCCCAGGGATGTAAGGATGGTACAACATTCAAAAATCCATCAACATCATCCACCACATCAACAAAAAGAAAGACAAAAACCACATGATCATCTGCATAGATGCTGAAAAAGCATTTGACAAAATTCAACATGCATTCATGATAAAAACTCTCAACAAAATGGGCATTGAGGGCAAGTACCTCAACATAATAAAGGCCACACATGATAAACCCACAGCCAGCATCATACTGAACAGCAAGAAACTGAAAGCTTTTCCTCTGCGACTGGAAACAAGACAGGGATGCCCTCTCTCCCCACTGTTATTCAACATACTACTGGAGGTACTAGCCACAGCAATTTGACAAAACAAAGAAATACAAGGAATCCATATTGGTAAAGAAGAAGTTAAACTGTCACTATTTGCAGATGACATGATATTGTACATAAAAAAACCTAAAGACTCCACTCCAAAACTACTAGAGCTAATATCGGAATTCAGCAAAGTTGCAGGATACAAAATTAACACACAGAAATCTGTGGCTCTCCTATACACTAACAATAAACTAATAGAAAGAGAAATCAGGAAGACAATTCCATTCACAATAGCATCAAAAAGAAATAAAATACCTAGGAATGAACCTAACCAAGGAAGTGAAAGACCTATACCCTGAAAACTATAAGACACTCTTAAGAGAAATTAAAGAGGTCACAAGCAAATGGAAACTCATCCCATGCTCCTGGCTAGGAAGAATTAATATCGTCAAAATGGCAATCCTGCCCAAAGCAATATACAGATTTGATGCAATCCCTATCAAATTACCAACAGCTTTCTTCAATGAACTGGAACAAATAGTTCAAAAATCCATATGGAAACACCAAACACCCCGAATAGCTAAAGCAATCCTGAGAAGGAAGAATAAAGTGGGGGGGATCTCACTCCCCAACTTCAACCTCCACTACAAAGCCATAGTAATCAAGACAATTTGGTACTGGCACAAGAACAGAGCCAAAGACCAATGGAGCAGAATAGAGACTCCAAACATTAACCCAAACATATATGGTCAACTAATATTCAATAAAGGGGCCATGCACATACAATAGGGAAATGACAGTCTCTTCAACAGATGGTGCTGGCAAAACTGGACAGCTACATGTAAGAGAATGAAACTGGATCACTGTCTAACCCCATACACAAAAGTAAATTCGAAATGGATCTAAGACTTGAATGTAAGTCATGAAACCATAAAACTCTTAGAAAAAAACATAGGCAAAAATCTCTTAGACATAAACATGAGTGACCTCTTCTTGAACATATCTCCCCAGGCAAGGGAAACAAAAGCAAAAATGAACAAATGGGAGTATATCAAGCTGAAAAGCTTCTGTACAGCAAAGGACACCATCAGTAGAACAAAAAGGTATCCTACAGTATGGGAGAATATATTTGTAAATGACAGATCTGATAAAGGGTTGACATCCAAAATATATAAAGAGCTCACACACCTCAACAAACAAAAAGCAAATAATCCAATTAAAAAATGGGCAGAGGAGCTAAATAGACAGCTCTCTAAAGAAGAAATTCAGATGGCAGACACATGAAAAGATGCTCCTCATTGCTTGTCATCAGAGAAATGCAAATTAAAACCACAATGAGTTATCATCTCACACTAGTAAAGATGGCTACCATCCAAAAGACAAACAACAAATGTTGGCGAGGTTGTGGAGAAAGAGGAACCCTTATACACTGCTGGTGGGAATGTAAATTAGTTCAACCATTGTGGAAAGCAGTATGGAGGTTCCTCAAAATGCTCAAAGTAGAAATACCATTTGACCCAGGAATTCCACTTCTAGGAATTTACCCCAAGAATGCAGCACTCCAGTTTGAAAAAGACAGATGCACCCCTATGTTTATCGCTGCACTATTTACAATAGCCAAGATATGGAAGCAACCTAAATGTCCATCAGTAGATGAATGGATAAAGAAGACGTGGTACATATACACAATGGAATATTACTCAGCTATAAGAAATAAACAGATCATACTATTTGCAACAACATGGATGGAGCTAGAGGGTATTATGCTCAGTGAAATAAGCCAGGTGGAGAAAGACAAGTATCAAATGATTTCACTCATCTGTGGAGTATAAGAACAAAAGAAAACTGAAAGAACAAAACAGCAGCAGAAGCACAGAATCCAAGAATGGTCTAACAGTTACCAAAGTGAAAGGGACTGGGGAGGATGTGTGGGAAGGGTGGGATAAGGGCAGGGAAAAAAGAAAGGGGGCATTACGATTAACATGTATAGTGTTGAGGGGCACGGGGAGGGCTGTGCAACACAGAGAAGACAAGTAGTGATTTTACAGCATCTTACTATGTTGAAGGACAGTAACTGTGAATGGGTGTAGGGGGGGGGACTTGGTGAAGGGAGGAGCCTAGTAAACATAATGTCCTTCATGTCACTGTAGATTAATGATACCAAAATAAAATTTAAAAATAAAAATCTCTTGGACATAAACATGAGCAACTTCTTCATGAACATATCTCCCTGGGCAAGGGAAACAAATGCCAAAATGAACAAGTGGAACTATATCAAGCTGAAAAGCTGTACAGCAAAGGATACCATCAGTAGAACAAAAAGATATCCAACAGTATGGGAGAATATATTCATAAATGACATATCTGATAAGGGGTTGACATCCAAATTATATAAAGAGCTCATGCACCTCCACAAAGAAAAAGCAAATAAGCCAATTAAAAATGGGCAGAGGACCTGAACAGACACTTCTCCAAAGAAGAAATTCAGATTGCCAACAGGCACATGAAAAGATGCTCCACATCACTAATCATCAGAGAAATGCAAATTAAAACCACAATGAGATATCACCTCACTCCAGTTAGGATGGCCAACATTCAAAAGACAAACAACAACAAATGTTGGCAAGGATGTGGAGAAAGGGGAATCCTCCTATACTCCTGGTGGGAATGCAAACTAGTTCAACCATTGGGGAAAGCTGTATGGAGGTTCCACAAAACACTCAAAATAGAAATACCATTTGACCCAGGAATTCCACTCCTAGGAATTTACCCTAAGAATGCAGCAGCCCAGTTTAAAAAAGACATATGCACATAAGCACCCCTATGTTTATTGCAGCACTATGTACAATAGCCAAGAACTGGAAGCAACCTAAGTGTCCATCAGTAGATGAATGCATAAAGAAGATGTGGTACATATACACAATGGAACATTATTCAGCCCTAAGAAGAAAACAAATCCTATCATTTGCAACAACATGGATGGAGCTAGAGGGTATTATGCTCAGTGAAATAAGCCAGGTGGAGAAAGACAAGTGTCAAATGGTTTCACTCATCTGTAGAGTATAAGAACAAAGAAAAAACTGAAGGAACAAAACAGTCGCAGACTCACAGAACCCAAGAATGGACTAACAGTTACCAAATGGAAAGGGACTGGGGAGGATGGATGGGAAAGTTGGAAAATGGGCATTATGATTAGCACACATAATGTAGCAGGGGGGGACATGGGAAAGGCAGTGTATACAGAGAAGGCAAGTTATGATTCTGTAGCATCTTACTATGCTGATGGACAGTGACTGTAATGGGGTATGTGGTGGGGACTTGATAATAGGGGGAGTCTAGTAACCATAATGTTCAAGTAATTATACATTAAAAATATCAAAATTTTTTTTAAAAAGTAGCTTAGTTCAAATATGTATTTGAATATACATTAGACATATGTTTTTCTTATCTACCTGAACATATAACTATGTTTTTATACAGTCTGTATTTATAACAGAATAATACGATAACTGTATGTGATAAAAAGAAGCATCATTACTCATTTTCAATTTGAATAGCTTATTTTTTGAAAACTGAATTTAATAATACAATATATATTAATTGCTTACTGACTTGTTATTTTTAGCACTGTGTCTAAGATTTAAATTAGTGTAAATATAATTCTATAGGAAAGAATTTATTTTAGACATTAGCAATATTAGTAATATAAGCAAAAAGTCCTATTATTTCCCTAGAACTTTTGTTTTAATTCTCAAAAATAAATAGTAATGAATCATTTTTTAATGTATGCTGATTGAATCATTTCATTGTTACATTCTACTGCATCCTGTATTTTGGAATGATAGTATGATTTTATTAACATGAAATATCCAACCAAAAGAAAGAACAATGAAATTATTTTTTTTCTTATCTAAATTATCTGCTAAAAATTCTAATACCTGTCTCACTCCAATAAAAAAACATAAAAAGCCAAATGCTTTAGAAAGAAAAGTGATTCCAGAGAGATTAGGCCTCTGGGTTCTTCCTTTATAAGGAAGAGGATTATGTCACTCCTATTGGCTGAAGGAAACACTTGGAATGTCAGTGAACTTTAAAAGAGGCAGAAAACAGCTGTTTAACAAATGTCTGAACAGTCTGATCCTAGTGATGATTTAACACTTTAGATCTTTACATTTCAGTTTAGGTTTCTATTCCTCAGGCAAAATTACTTAGTAAGTATCACAGCTCTGATCATAGTTAGTAAACTCAGTATTCGCCTCTGACTGGGAAACATAAGACATGAAAGTCAAGCATTTGTGAAATCTAAAACTCATTTTCTCAGTAAGTATTCTAAACATAGGAATCATCTTTACTGAGGAGAGGGTGAACAGCTATAACAATAAAAAAGTAAACACACATTTTATAAATTTGTTATCAAATAATTTGACTTCAGTTCAGATTTTAAACATAATTTTGACTATGTGTTGCTTTCTTACCCATACATATTTGTATTATGGTATACATACTTGAATGAACTAAAACTCTCTATGTATCATTTCAGAAAATTCTATGGAGGAAAATTATCTTTATTTGGCAGCAATAATATAGTTCAATGTTATTTATTTCAAATTCCCAATCACTTAATTTTTATGCAAATCAGAGACTGAATTTACACATAAATCTATTAAAAGTTTTCCTATCAACAATTTAGTATTAATTCCTTCTAAAAAGTTTTATTTGTGTATTATGTCAAGCAATACACATATGTAAAGTACTCTGTAAATCCAGGGAAAGGAAATCCCGGGGCAAAATACCTCTGAAAACTGAAATCAGTCAAAGGGAGAAATAAAGTTCACAATCCGTTTGTTGCTCACAAACTGTAGTCCTGGGCCATCTCTCTTTCCTGCTCCAGCAGAAGCAAAACCAGCCCTTCCCTCACCTGTTGGATATAGATAAGTCCTCCTTGCCCAGGTAATTACCCTTTGATATGGAGATGAACTTCTCTCCACCTCTGAGAAATGATGCAAATGCACTAAAGCCATACTTCTTTCTACCTCTGAACGCCTATTGATATGCAGATATACTAAAGCCAGGTGAGATATTCTGGAAATATTACAATTTACCCATAGGCACCCCTCCAGAAATCTTGCCTTACAATTTACTCATTCCCCCTCTTATGACTAATCTAATAATATACAATAGCAACAGCAATAAAATCTTGAAAATCCTTAAGCCAGAGGATTCAGCCTATGTAGATTAAGTGAATATACTTTACAGCACAGTCTCTCATTAAACACAAAATATGTTTCTACACTTGTTAACCCATTCCTAACAACTATGCTAGATTGCTCACAAAACTTTTACCAAACATTAGATAAAGTCAAGCCTCTCTAAGCATTTTTTTCTTGACAACAGCAACACAATCATGGTAATTCTCAAGCTAGAGGATTCAGCTAGGTTCAAAGTCCCATGCAGATTAAGTCCAAAGATTGTCCATTCCAGCCATCACGCAGCAGCTGCAGCCAGGGGGTGCATCCAGGACACAAGGACTGTATAAGCAAATAACCGTGATTGTAGGGGGGCCACTTTGCTGATACTCCAAGAATACACAGGAGGCCAGTTTCCAGGCCTTTTCCCCAAGGTGCCAGAAGAGCCAGCCATCACTGATCCATGTTTTGAAATGTCCAAGGCCACATCCATTTTATTCCTAATTGCTGCAGCAATCCTTGCAATGCATGTCCAATAAAGTGGGTGCTTTGATTGCTCTTAATCACCTGTGGCCAGCCATAGGCTGCAAAGAGACATTCTAGGCCCCTCTTGGTGGTTCACTGATCTGTACAACATGCAGGGAACTCCTTCTGGGGTCAGCTGATTTCTTCAAAGTTCAATGGCAAGCTCCACTGATGGGCATACAGCCCACATTGTCTTTTTCCCTGCATGCAACAAATGCTGATGTAGCCATTGGGACACATCAGAGGCAGGCTTTCCTTCTAGCCAGCACACCTGGACCAATGTGTCTGCTTCATCATTCCCTGGGAATGCCAAAGGCAAATGGCCAGTCACATGTTATATGGTAGGTACGTGTGCCACACCACTCTGTTGCCTTTGGGTCTAGGCTCTTACCCACCCCGTGATGGGATAGGTGGTTATTACCTTGGTAGGAGCTGTTCTGGCGATGGGCTCCGTAGCCAACAAGGCATGGTACACAGAAGCCAGTTGCTTCTCCATCAAGGTGACCCAGACCTCTGCTCCTTTCCATAGTTGTGACCAGGCTCTGGCCAGCAGCAGGAGCAGCAGCAGTGGGAGAAACAGTAGCCTTAGGCTCAGGCCATGGGCCAGGGTTGGTGAGGCCAGCAGTGGTGATGGTGCCTCCAGACCACACGAGTGTAGACACATGTCCCTCAGTGCAAGCACCACTTCTCCCCATCATTTCTAGGAGTTGTCCTCCCAAAGGTCACACCCATTATGACAGATTTCAGGTTCAGAGGAGTCCTGCCAGCTGCGCCAGATGTAAATCCAGGGAGAGGAAATCCCAGGCCAAAATACCTCTAAAAACTGAAATCAGTCAAAGAGAGAAATAAAGTTTAAAACCTGTTTATTGCTTACAAAATGCAGTCCAGACCCTTCTCTCTTTCCTGCTCCAGCAGAAGCAAAACTGGCTCTTCCCCTCACATCTCAGGTACAGATAAGCCCTCTGTTGCCCAGGTAATTACCCACTGATATGGAGATGAACTTCTCTCCACCTCTTCTCTCCACAGCTTCCTGGCATATTTTCCACCACATGGACCTTTGTTAATACCTTACTGTTAAAATGTTTAAACCTCCTGGTAGGAATAACTCACATTTAGGTTTTATGCTTTTTCTAACATACTATTCTCTAGGATCTCTGGTAAGAATATTACATACATTGAATTCTTTATTCTTACAATAGCAGTGAGTTAAATATTCATTATCCCTTCATTATAAATGAGAAGTCTAAGGTTCTAACATGTTAACTAACTTTTCTGCTTGTGAGTGAACAGAGAAGTTTCCAGCCCTAAAGCCTGTGACTGAAACACAGTTCCAGTTTCTGCCAAAACATGACAACCATCAGTGTCCTTCCACATTTATTTCCAGCAACAGGCTCTCTACTGAGCATGCTCCCCATTCCCACATACAGAAGCTTTATATGAATTTTCAAAAGGTATCACCTATAGGTGGATACATTAGGAAAAGATACCCTCTCTTGGGTAAACACAGCCCAGTGCCAAGCTGAATGCCTCAGCACTATAAAGACAGGTTGGATTCTAGTTCTCACCACCTCCTAACAGTGATATATTATTTGAGGCACACTCTAGGCTTACATCTGTGTTATCTATCTTTCTTCTAAACACCTCTGTTCAACTGTCCCACCAGCAATTAGATTCACTGTGCTTCATACTAAAAATTGTATTTTTCTTCTCCACATTTGCTTATTATCAATTCACTCCATGAATAATGAGACTCAGTATTTCCAAATCAAGGCTTTATCCTTGTTATTATTTTTACTTTTCTACTTCTGACTACCTTACATCAAACCAGTAAACAAACCTAGAGATTAACATCTTTAATGAAGATTATACTGTTAATATTCTCTCTACTCACACCACCTAAATATGCCTTAATCATTTCTTGCCTAGATTTCTCCAATAATTGTCTAAGTGATTATCTTGTCTCCAGCCCTAGCCCTAGAATTTATATCCTATCTTTTTTGCCACAGCAGATTCTCTCAATAACAAATAAGACACTTTCAATGTAACCTTTCAATACTTAACTAAAAATATTTAGGGGTGTAACTCTGGAGGAAAAAAATCTGTCTTCCAGCCTGAGGCAGATTACCTTTGAAACTGAGATCAGTCAAAGGGGGAAATGAAGTGGGAGAAACCTGTTTATTGCTTATAAGCTGTTGTCCACTTCTGCTAGCTCATGTCTCTCATGACCTGCCTGCAAAAATGGAACCTACCTAACCTGAGTCCAGATATGCCCTCACTCCCCCTTGTAATCACCTATTAATATGGAGATGGGCTACTACTCTCCACCCCTCAGAAACACCTATTGATATGGAGATGCACTAGCCAGGTGAGAGATTCTGAAAATATTGCAAATTATACCCACAAGGAGAAAGTTTAATAAAGAATGTGGAAGACCTGTACACTGAAAACTACCAAATATTGTTAGAAGAAATTAAAGACTTAAGTAAATGAAAGATATCATGTTCATGGATTGGAAGATTTAATATTGTTAAGATGGTAATACTCCCTAAATTGACCTACAGATTCAATACAATCCCTATAAAAATTCCAACTGCTTATTTTGCAGAAACAGGAAAGTTGACCCTAATTTGTACATGGAAATGCAAGGGAACCTGAATAGCCAAAGCAATCCCAAAAAAGAACTGAAGGACTCATACTTTTCCATTTCAAACTTGCTACAAAGCTACAGTTATTAAAAAATGAAGTAGCATAAAAATAAATACAATTGGAATCCTGAGCTCATCCTTTTCTGCACCACTCAGGAAATGGCCTCCCCTGAGGTAGCTGCCATGCAAGACAATTCTGATTCTCCTCAGGACCCATCCCCACCGCTCCTCTTCACTTCTAGACCTATAGTTAAAACTCAAGTTCCAGCAGGTCCAGAAAGGTGATGGTCAAAGTGTGATCCATGATGAGGTGCATTATAGTCCAAATTCTTAAATGAATTACTTGACTTTCATAATTTATAAAAGCAGGAATCAGGGGAACATGTAAAGAAAGGGACATTAAGGGTGTGGGGTAATGGTGAAAGGAACATAAAGTTTGATCAGGCTGAATCAATTGATATAGGATCACCAAGCAGTGATTCTGAATTTGATATTACAGTTCAGGTGGTTTAGAGCTCTAACATTATGGATGGTTGGTTGGCTGAAACATGGATCAAAAGATGACCCACCATGAGTAGAAATGCCTAGTCTCCCTGGGTTTAATGTAGAGGAGGGGATTCCAAGACTTAGGGAGATTGGAATGTTAGAGTGGACTTGTCATTTAAGACCTAGTTACCCACACTGGCAATGCCCAGAAGATAAATCTTTCACCAATATTTTGAGAAAAAGTTTGTGACAAGAGCTCCAGCATCCTTGAAGAGCACTGTGATTATTTGTCTCGTCAGCCAGATCTTACAGTGGGAACCACAGCCACTCAACTGGAAAACTGCATGAAATGGGTGTGATTGTGTCCCAGGATGTCAGAGGCCAAAGAGCCGCACTCAACTGCCAAAGCAAGGTGGGCATAATTACCCTAATGGACATCAGAATCAAAGTGGTAATCAAAATAGTCTGAATCATGCTGACTTATGGTATTGGCCAGTTAATCAGTGTTTCGAGAAATGAAATAGATAGGAAGTCTACAAAATCCTTCCTTGAATCTATATAAGCAGAAAAGTTCTAGGTCAAGTGAACAAAAGTCTAACTTGAACCATAAAAATAGAGAGTTAAGCCCTTCAATCAATTCCCAAACTTGAGCTGGTCACAGGATATCAAGGGGAAAAGTAAATGTCACTCAACAATTTACTTTATCTTCTAGGGAAAGGGTTAGTATGTTTTTGGTTTTATGAGGGATAGATGCATTGTGTTAGAAGAAATTATGACCTTGCTATTGTCTTTATTTGGAGACTAAGTATGGTTTAAATAGGTACATATGGGTGACAAGTTGACAAGGGATAAATCTGTGATAGTTTATGTGTTAAATTGACTAGGCCACAGATTTAAATATTATTTTGGGGTGTGTCTGTGCAAGTCCATAAGGAGGGGTTTCCCAGCTCTGGGCCAGTTCACTATAAATTTGCTGAGACCAAACAACAAGGGAATGTTGTAGGTAAAAAGTAGCTCATACCAAGCTTTATTCTCATGGCAGTAGGTCAAGTGATGGACTCCTGTCGGCCCATCTCAGTCTCCGGCTTGGCTCCAGCCTCTGCTCCCCAGGCACTGCCTCCGCTCATGACCCCTCTCTACCTGCATCTCTCTAGGCCCCCTCTGCTCCTGCTTCTGCTTCTGGCTCTGCTCTAGCACTGGGTGAAGCTCCTCTTAAAGCATTGTCAGCTGTACAAAGTTTACTGCCAATGAGTATGCAAGTAGGTTCCTGTGCAGCAGGCCAAGTATTATCTTACCACACGTATATAATGGGTAAGATTAGAATCAGGTAAGAACCCTGGCCGTGAAATTTCCATTTTTCCTACAGTCTATAAGGATGTTTCAGGATTAGAATAACATTTCAATCTGTAGATTCAGTATACAGATTGCCTTCACCAATGTTGTAGGTATCATCCATGATACTGAGGGTCTGACTAGGACAAAAAACAGTGGAAAGGATGAGTCCTTCTATTCCTGCTTGAGTTATGACATTGATCTCTTGCCCTTGGACTGGAACTTACACCACTAGCTTTCTTAGTTCTCAGGCCTCCTAATTCAAGCTGTAATTATGCTACCAGCTTTCCTAGGTCTCCTACTTGCAAACAGCAGATTATGGAACTTCTCAGCCTCCAAAATCTCTCTTTTTCCCTCCTCTCTCCATCCCTGCCTTAATTCCTGTTTCTCTGGAGAACCCTAATATATAGATAAATGGAATAAAACTGAGAATCCAGAAGTAAAATCCATACATCTATAGTAAATTGATTGTAAGAAGGGTTCCAAGACTATTTAATGAGGGAAATAAATGTCTTTTCAATATATGGTTCTGTGACAACTGAATAAACATGTATAGAAAAATGAATTTGGACCACTAGCTTACAACATATACAAAAATTAATTTTAAATGGATTTAACAAAAAAATGTAAGAGCTAAAACTAAAAATGCTTAGAAAGGCACATAGGTATAAATCTTCATAAACGTAGATCAGGCAATGGTTTTCTAGCTATAACACCAAAGCACAAACAACAAAAGAAAAAATAGGTAAATTGGACTTACAATTAAGAACTTTTCTCTATCAAATGATACTCTTAAAAAAGAGTGTAACAATCCACAGAATGGGAGAAAATCTTTGAAAATCATGCATCTCATAAGGGACTGATATCAAAAACATATTTAGAACTTTTACAACTTAACAATAAAAAGACAACCCAATTAAAAAATGGACAAGGATTAGAGTAGACATTCTCCAAGGAAGAGTAAGTCAGTAAGTACATGAAAAGTTGTTCCATCTCATTATTCATTAGGAAAATTCAAATTAAAACCATAATGAGATATCACTTCATACCCATAGGATGGCTATAATTAGAGGAAAATAATAAGTGTTAATGCAGATCTGGAGAAATGGGAAGACTCATGTATCACCGATAGGAATGTAAAATGGGGCAGTTTCTATAGAAAACATTTTGACGGTTCCTCAAAAAGTTAAACATAGAGTTATCAGATAACTCAGCATTTTTTATATCCAAGAAAATTGAAAAGGTATGTTCACACAAAAATTTATATATAGATGTTCACAGTGGCCTGGGTCATAATAGCTAAAAAATGGAAACAGTCTAAATGTCCATCAACTGATGGATAAACAAAATGTGTTCTATCTACATAATGGAGTATTACTCAGTCTTTAAAAGGAATGAAATATGAATATATGCACAATATGGATGAACCTTGAAAATATGCTAAGTGATAGAAACCAGTCACAAAGACTTCATATTGTATGACTGTATTTATATTAAATGTCAGAATACACAAATCCACATAGACAGAAAGTATAGATTAATAGCATGTATGAGGGAGCAAATGAGAGGTGTGAAGTTTCTCTTTAGGTTATGGATATGTTATAGAACTTGATAGTGCTACAGTTGTACAACATTTGTGGATACACTGAAAACCAGTGAATTATAATTTTTAAATGGGTAAAATAGTGAATTTTGCATTATGTGAATTATATCTCAATTTTTTAATTACAAATACTTAAATAAAAGTACGTTCATAGATTGTTGTTTATTGCAAAGGGATAATGCTGACCTTCCTCTACTATTCTCTCTAGCCTTATTTCCAACAATGCTGAAAATAAACCCTTTATTGCAACTGTCTGTTTGATGTTTTTGATAGTCATGAAGCTGTTCCATGACTCTGTACCTTTGTTTATATTGTTTAATATACCTGGAAGTTACTTTTCCTAGTACTCTCCTAAGAGCTATTCATTCTTTACGTCTCAATATTGTTGGCCAGTATGGTGTCTTTGCTCACTGGTTTGACTCATTTGATTCTGTTCCTTATTCCTATTCCACTATCAGTCAGAGCTCTTATTCTTCTAACCTGTAAACCTTTGTTTATTTGAGTATTTCTGATACTAAACCTTTAGTTCTTTGATGACACTTACAACCAAACAAAGTGCTTGACATATAGAGACCAAAAAATCCGCTCATCAAAATCTGAAAACTCAAGGAAAGAAAGGTAAAAAGTGTCAAGAGCTCACCAGAGCTGAAGAGTATTGAGTTGCCAGATACTGGAGAAACCTACTAAGGTGCAAGCCAAAATGAAAGAGTCCAGTCTTTAAATCATTCACTGCAATACAATAAGCAAGAGGATAAGCCAGAGAAAATGCTAATGTCCTCATGTTCCATTTTCCCTCATGGAATGGTGTGTTGCTATAGGACTGCAAAGGAGCTTTGAAAAAAGTCTGCAGTTTTATGAACCAGGGGGACAGGAGCTGGTGATGTGGAAGACCTAAGAGTGGAAAAATTATGAGTACTGAGTCTGAGTGGAAGAAGAGTGTCTTCAAAGTCCCCTCCCCCATAACGTAGTCTTGGCAGGGGCACCTGAGAAAGGCATCTGATCGAAGTCCCGATTAAAGAGTCACACAAATGGAATGGCCTAGACTAGGAATGCACACATGTGTAAGATCATAGCAAGCTGGGGGTGGGGGGTGGGGGGCAGTGGTGTCTGCGTTCTTGGCAGCAACTCTCTTCAAAGATTACACCATACTGGCTATTACAAAGCCTGGTGTGGGGTGGGCAGCTTTTCCCCAGGCAAAGCCTTGAAGATGCCTACCTATGGTCAGGCCTGAAAAAATCACACATAGGCTTTTGGCCTGTAGCTGTATTCCTCAAAAAGAAGGCGAGGGTATACCTTATCATATTTACAGTCATTAGGGAAATGCAAATCAAAAGCAATTAGATACCACTACGTACCTACTTGGGTGACTATAATTTAAAAAAGTATAAAGTGCTTTAGCTTTATAGAATAAATATACTAGGAAAGAGTTCAAGAAAAACAGGACTAGGATTTTGAGGATGGAAATATAGTGAAGTCAGAAAAACCTTCGTGAAGGCACTCCTGAAACTTACTGGATCTTTATTGGTGGGTAGGGACATCCAAGGAACTGGAAACAGAGTAAACAAAGGCACCAAGGCAACAGAATATTCAAGAAACAGAAAAATGAAATCTGGAATACACATAGGGACGTCTCAGGAGACAAAGGTGGAAAATAAGTAGTTTGTGATTATGGTATAAAATGTCTTCAGCATGCATTTAAATCTGTAATTAATTCTGAAAACAATCACCATTTAATATTTGATTACTTTGAGATATGATTAAGTTTGCTTTAGGAATATCATTTAAAAATATCATCAGAAAAAAATTTACTAGTATTCAACTTGTTAATTTTATTTTAAAATAATTAAGACTATTTCAAGTGATTAGTAAAGCATAAATACATAAAAGGATTGTGCATTCATTTATTCTAATATAATACAGGCAACTTGGAGGATGAAATTATTTAGTTTAACTTTGTGGCTGCAAAACACCTGGCACTTTGTCTTCTGCAGAGAAGATAATAAGTGTTTCCTGTTAAAACACTACCTTGAAGGTGCTACTCACTGCAATGTGGACATTCAAAAAATACACTTATTTCAGAAGTGAAACTATATCTATTTCATATCCTTTTTTTGCCCTTTCTTATAAACTGTTTAAAGCACCTCAAATTTTTTAGACTTATGGTCAATTGATATAAAGAATAATACTGCTAGTATTTTTAAAATATTGTTGTGTAAAATGCCTTTTTATTTCATTTTCTGGATAAATGACATTCTATGAATTTGACATTTGTGTTTTTATGATATTAAACTATTTCATGAGTTTCCTGTTGAAATTAGTAGTTTATATTTTGTTGAAAAATACTTCCTATATCCTAATTGTCTGTCATCCCTGTAGGCAATTATTGTACTTATTCCATGTAAGTGTAATTACTAGTGCAAACTTTATCAGGTTGTAAAGATGAAAAGTTGTTGTTTCAAAGCTATGCAAAAAAAATCTGTTAGTTCTGTTTTATAATTAACATCATTTTTATTGTTTTTTCAAACTTCCCGCATGATTGATTGTATTACACACTGCATGACTGGACTAAGGAAAATCAACAGTCAACAGATGAAAAAGTCAAATTTGATTCACATATGCATCTAGATGGAATCTGCTTCCAATATTTTAAAGTAGTTCTATGTTGAGGGATATTATACACCTTCCTAGCTTAAGCATTATTTTACTATCTTGCTTCACGAACATGATTGCAATTATCAACAAATGTAATAAAATATTATGTCAGAAGAATCACTGAGCTGCTTTTTGTGCAAAAGAACTGTACTGAGAAAAAGAAACAGGGTAAGACTTAAAAATGAGCCCTACTATGCAGGAGTTTATAGTTCTTCTCAAATGAATAACGGTAGTATCACCAACCTTGGAAAAAAGCAACTTTGTATCTCTGTGGTTGGTCCTTGTTTACCTATTCACTCTCCTTTTTGGTTAGAGCATGGAAATTTGAGAGTTTACTTCAGTTTTAGGAGACATGATTCATTTTTTAAAAGAAGAGATAAAGAAGAAAGGAGGAAGGAAAACAGAGAGAGAGAACAGGAGTACGCCAAGCATGTACTAGCTTCTCGATGCATTAGACACCCAACAGGACCTAAAATAACATATTATTTACTGAAGAAGGAAGAAAATTAAATATATGATGTTGCTTGCTCTCGATTTTCAAGGATGACTTTGAGTATTCATCTCCTGTTCAAAGTAGGACTGTCCTTACACTTTTTTCTCTAACATTTTTATTTAATGGATTTGAAAATATACCTTTCTGTGGTGATGATGTGTAGAGAACGATGGTGGAGGAGTTAATTGCCAAAGACCAGTATGTTAGATATTCAGCCTCAAACCTAAATATGGTTCTTCCAAGTCCTTATTATGAGTTCCTTTTCCATACTGTACAGATAACACATCTGTCATGCACTGTGTATGTAACACACTGCCTCTGAGATCTGAAGTCAAGAAAGGCATCAATGATGAAACCTCCACAATTTCCCGATATGCCAATATACAGCTCATTTAAAAAGAAAACAAGACACATATACAGCATATTCCTTGGTTTATGTAGCAAATTATAACTGAAATTTTCCCAAAGGAGATAGCTGAAGAATTACACAAAGTATACCTAGCTAAAACGAATGAATACTATTGTTCTGAAGAGGAATACAGCTTGGGGGATTCAGACCTTAGGAAAGAGGGGTCCAATTGCCTTCTGAACTGCATAGAGTCACCCACCATGATAATGATATACTAATGAGAAATTCTAGTTTAAACTCAGTAAAAATTAACTTTTTGAAGTGAGATTATCTGCCATGTTTGTGAGGTGATAGAGCCTGATATGAATAGTAACAGTAGCTTTGTAAATTAACTCATTCCCCTCATCTGCTTCCTAGAGTCAGTTGTCACGGTTGGGAAGATTCACATCGAGCCATAGGATAACCCTTATTAAGTCCATTTTACAAATGGAGAAGTGGAGGCACAAGGAAGGTAAAGAACTTGTACAAGTCAAAAACCTATATTAAGTCACTATTTGGATTGGTTTTCAATTGTTGACATAACAAATACCACAGCTTAAAACAACATTCATTTATTATATCACAGTTCTGTAGGTTAAGTCTAATATGGGTCTCACTGTGCTAAAATTAAGGAGTTGGCAGGGCTTCATTCCATACTGGAGGCTCTGGGAAATTCAAACTCCAAGCCTCTTCAAGTTGTTCACCTAATTCAGTCCTTTACAGTTGTAGGACAGAGGTGCTCCTTTTGTGGGTGGCTATTAGCCGGAGGCCAATCTTTGTTGCTAGTGGCTCTTCTTTCTTTCTCATGCCTTTTGTGAGCTTCGGAAGGCCTCTCTCCAGTCCTTCCATGTGGCCCCTCTCTCTCTTATACCATCAAAGATGCTTCAAATGCTTCTCAAGCTTGGAGTTTTCTCCTGACTTCTTTGACTCCAGCCAAGAGAAAGTTCTCTACTCTTATGAAAAAATTGGGTTCACCCAAATAATGCAAGATAATTTCCCTATTTAAGATCCAGTAACTCTAATTACATCTGAAAAATCCCCTTCACCCTATAATGTAACCTATTCACAGGTTGAAGAAATTAATGTGTGCACATTGTTGGGGAGGCATTATTTAGCCTACTATACTATTATCTGATTTTTATATTGGTTTTCATTTCATCTGCCCTGATAAACCACTTAAAAGTAATTTACTAGAGTAATGATAATCTATTCCAATTCACTTAACAAGAATCTTTAATCAAATTGGTTACAACTACATGATAAATGTAATCTAGATATAGGCAGCTTTCCCACCTTCATCTTCTGTTCACTTACCCAGTTTCCCAGGATGAGTTTCATATATGGGGCAATGGGAGAAGATGAAAGAAAAAAGAGACAGTTAGTAATCTTCCTTAGTCAGGAAGCTATGCTCACAAAATTCCCTCCATCCTTCTCTGTGATTTGTTATATCCTGAACAAGAGAGTAGGAGGAACATTATGAACTCCCTCAACAACTCTGACAATTAAATACATTTCTTTATATGCATTTCGCCTAAGTTTTATCATTATAGGATGCTATGCCAAAGAGTGTCATTCACTCAATTACTCTTTCTCAACCACTGCTGGAAAATTTTGTGATAATGAACCAGTGAGGTATAAAGTCCTTTCTTTATATAATTATCAGTCATGAATAATGATTTATAAACCTACAGGAACTCATCCCAATTAATGATCCTATTCATTTTTGGTTTATAAATTATTCACAAAAGGCATGCTAATTAATTCAACCTGAGTGATCATCAGAAAGAAAATCTTTCTAGCTGGCTTATGGGGTTCCTTAATGTTTACTTATTTTATTGACAAGGTCTGAGAACTGATGTTAATGAACTCCAAAAAGAGACATATATAATAGGAGAAGGATGTGAGAGGGAACAGAATACATGATAGAAACAGATGGTAGAAGGACTGCAAAGGAAATAGTGATCATTAATACCCATGGAATTTCTGGTTATCTGAAAGAGCAATCAGTAAACAGCAAAAAAGATTTTTTCAGAGTATATACAACTGAAATTTTACTACTGTATTTCACAGTCAAAATATCTTAGTTTTCAAGACATTTTTCCCCCTTGAGTTAAGTTCTAAGAAGGAAATTCTTTTTTCCTATCTAGTATCTCATTAATAGGTTTATCATGAAGTTCTTAGGAAAGAAATGTTGTAATGTACATTGTGCACTTATGCAATCTCCAAAGCAGAGGCATGAGATTTTGAATATTTGAGACAGTATGCCCAACATTTGTCATGTTTACATCAAAAAAATATTTGCTTAAAAATATAACTGAGTACAGTAGTGCTGTGATTATGAACACAGGCCGGGGGGAAGGAAAAAAGATGGTGGAAAAGAAGTGAGACAGAAATCTCCCTCCAAAGCCACATATACTATAAAAATACAGCAAATACAACTATTCCTAAAAGAGTGACCAGAAAAAAGATTGCCGCAGCCTGTCTACATCTGGGAGAAGAGAACATTTCATGCAAAAAGGTAAAGTAAAAAAGCCACGACCCAGCAGGACTGGAGCAGTCCTCCCACCCCAGCTCACCGGCAGGAGAAAGAGAATCAGAGTGGGGAATGAAAGCCTAGGACTGCTAAATACACAGCCTTAGAAATCTACTCTGGGAGAACAAACCCACATTGCATGGTGCTCTGGAGATTAGAGGGTGTGAAAACCAAAGTGAGAGACCGAGACTGCAAACAGGTTCCACAACCAGTTGCCTTGGGACAAAAGAAAGGTGGGGGCTTTGAAAGACTTCCCAACAGTGAGAGGGCTGCTAAAGGGGCAAGGTTTAAGGAGAAGGAACAGGTGGACAAAATTGTCCTGGCACACTCAGCCCAGCAGGTTGGGAACTTTCAGGAGCATCAGGTGCTCCATCCCCCTGACTGGCAACACAGCTCAAAGGCAATTAGCAGCGTGCTGCTTATTCCCCACCTTAAGCACATGTGTGCAAACCCACTATCCCTGCCATTGCTCAAGATCAGTTAGAGGGAAGCCCCACCTACAGCAACTACATGGCTTAATGCAGAGACTTCTCCCTGTGCATGGTTAACCAGCCTTTACAGGGAGGCAGGCACTGAAGCCAGGAAGCAGGAAAGGGCTTTGTCCCCCCAGTAGACAACCACGCTACTTGCCTGGGAGCCCCGCCATTGCTCCAGGCCATCCTTAGGGAAGCCCCACCCACAGCAGCTTAAGGGATTGACCCAGAGGCTGCTCCCTGTATGTGGCTCACTGGCCCTGACAGAGGAGACAGGCACTGTGGCCAGGAAGCAAGAAAGGGCTTTGTACTCCCGGCAGGCACTGGTGCCACTCACCTGCAACTACTGCCATCACTCCAGGTACCAGGCAGCTCCAAAGAGCAGACCTTCTGGGCACTAGAGGGCACTGCCTACACAAACCTAATATTTCTCACTATCCAACAGGATTATGAAAAGGCAGAAGAATCTTGTTCAATTTAAAATCCCTCAAACACCAGAAAGTGGGCTCAGTGAGACTGAAATCACCAATCTTCCTGAAAAAGAATTCAAGATAAAAGTCATGAGCATGCTAATGGAGCTACAGAAAAATATTCAAGACCTAAGGGATGAATTCAGGAGGGAGATAGACACCTTTAAAATACAGAAGCTGAAATGAAACAAAAAATAGAGGGATTTAAAAGTAGATTAGATAAGGTAGAGGAGATGGTAAATGGAATAGAAATTAGAGAACAGGAATACAAAAAAGCTGAGACACAGAGAGAAAAAAGGTTCTCTAGGAATGAAAGAATATTAAGAGAACTGTGTGACCAATCCAAATGGAACAATACTTGCATTATAGGGGCACCAGAAGAAGAGAAGGAAAAAAGGGACAGAAAGTGTCTTTGAAGAAATAATTGCTGAAAACTTCCCCAACCTGGGGAAGGAAATAGTCTCCCAGGCCATGGAAGTACACAGATCTCCCAACACAAGGGACCCAAGGAGGACAACACCAAGACATATAATAATTAAAATGGCAATGATCAAGAACAAGGACAGAGTATTAAAAGCAGCCAGAGAGAGAAAAAAGATCACCTATGAAGAACCCATCAAGCTATCATCAGATTTCTCAGCAGAAACCTTACAGGCCAGAAGGGAGTTGCATGATATATTAAATGCAATGAAACAGAAGGGCCTTGAACTAAGAATAGTCTACCAACAAGATTATCATTTAAATTTGAAGGAGAGATAAAACAATTCCCAGATAAGCAAAAGTTGAGGGAATTTACCTCCCACAAACCATCTCTACAGCATATTTTAAAGGGACTGCTCTAGATAGAAGTCCTCCTAAGGCTAAATAGCTGTCACCAGAGAAAATAAAACCACAGTAAAGGAAGTAGACCAATTAAACACTAACCAAATGCAAAATTAAGTCAGCTACCACAAAGTCAGTCAAGGCAAACAAACAGAGTACAGAATATGATACCTAACATATAAAGAATAGAGGAGGAAGAAAAAGAAAGGAGAAAAAAAAGAATCTTCAGATTGTGTTTATAATAGCATAACAAGCAAGTTAAGTTAGACTGTTAGATAGTGAAGAAGCTGCCCTTAAACCTTTGGTAACCATTAATCCAAAGCCTGAAATGGCAATAAGTACCTATCTATTGATAATCACCCTAAGTGTAAATGGATTGAATGCACCAATCAAAAGACACGGAGTTACAAAATGGATAAAAAAACAAGGCCCATCTACATGATGCCTACAATAGACTCACTTCATATCCAAAGACATACAAAGACTAAAAATGGAAAAAGATATATCATGCAAACAATAGGTAGAAAAAAGCAGCAACTGCAATACTTGTATCAGCTCAAATAGACTTCAAAACAAAGAAAGTCACAAGAGATAAAGAAGGACATTACATAATGATAAAGGGGTCAGTCCAACAAGAGGATATAACCATTATAAATATCTGTGCACCCAATATAGGAGCACCCAAATATGTACAACAAAAATATAACTGAGTAAGCAAAAATCCTTATTATGTTGCACTTGATATGGGACCCAGAAAACAATTATGTCACAATAATACAATTCCTTGAGTCTCATCTACTGGGATTAGATCTAACTTTGTTGGATCTATCAAATTCCTTTGCTAATATTATTGGGTTGTAAGGTAAATTCCTATATGATAGGCTTGCTGTATTTTGTTTCAAAATAATACCGTATGTATCTCAGGACATGGCTCATCCAGGTCACTGGAACAGCCCAGAAAACAAGGCTGCTCTCCAGAATGGAGAATGTGGAATTGTGCACTCAGCTGAAAATGATGAAAAGAAGTACCAGCCTAGCAAATTAATGTGATAAATACACAAAGTGTTTTTTGACTTATAAGAGACGGTATGTCTTACCCAGAGATGGGCATAACTTGACACGCAACCATCTGGAAGTAAAAGAGCCACAATTTGCTTAGGGTAGACCATCAGAGCCTGGCAGAAGAGATGAGTTCTAGTCATTCCTTGTCAAAGAGTTGAATGCAAAAAAAATGGGAGGGGGAGAGGACTCAATTCCCGTGCTTTAAATGACATAGCGTAGATGTTCATTTAGCTCTAGCAGAAGAGATTCATCAAGGTAGACTCAGTGTTTACTTGGGGCCCTAGATCTTCATTTCTTGTTGTCTTTGCTAGAAATTCGGTTTAGCTATTGAAGTTGGAAATGAACGCATCCAACAACTGGGAAAGCAAAGCTATTTATAAAGGTTATTGTGATGGTTCTCAAACTAGGCATGCCAGAACTCCTATTCTGGCTTTGTAAAGATGTAATTCTGGTCCATTACCCAAATTGACGTTCTGGATTGTTTTTTATAAAGTATCATAAGAAATCCAAAGATCATACTTTGGAAAAATGGTTAGCGGTCAGGAAGTAGACTTTGGAAACAGACAGATCCAGGTACTCTTTATCAGTACCTCCATATCCCAGCTGTGTGACTTTCAGCAAGTTACTAAAATTCACTAAGTCACAAATTCACAGTATGAAATGGGAATTAATTATGCCTCACAAAATTGTCATGGGATTAAATGAAAGGATAGTACAGTCACAGAGTGTGTATTGAATATTTTCTCATAGGAAATATGCATTCTTACTAGAACTGAGAACGAGGCAAAGCTTGATACTAGGTATTAGGTAAATTATTATATTTTGCACCATAATTCTGGTTGGAAAAATTAAGGGCATCATTCAGATTTGAAAAATTAACAAACTTTTCACAGTATGTTTAAACATTAGATAAAGGAAATTTAGTCTTTGGGCAGCAGATAGAGAGCTCATATAACCCTTGTTTCCTTTATTTTTGAAAATGGCAAAGTATAGGTGTGTGGGTTCACAGCTAAAAGTATAACTAAATGTGGACATGACATAAAAAAATCTGGTGGATACAAACATTTGAATAATAAAGGAAAGAAATGGAAGATCTTCAGAGTTCTAGAATTCATAGTACTTCCAAGTTCTAGAATTTATGGTGTTTTCCAAAATTGTACTTCACATCTAACATCTTTATTTTTTCACATTTAGAAAATAGAAAAAAGATCCAACATAAGTTACAACATGTTTCTGCCAATAGGAATAGCCAAAAGCAAAGTACAGAGATAATTACAACATAGAGGAATTTAAAAGGTTGACAATAGAAATTTAATATACTACATAAAAATATCAGTACTTCAATTAGCTTTTACTGCTTTCTATGCAGAATCCATACTCCTCTATTACTGAGCATTTTCATTTTTTAAAAAATTTATTTTGGTATCATTAATCTACAGTTACATGAAGGACATTATGTTTACTAGGCTCCCTCCTTCACCAAGTACCCACCACATTCCCGTTCAGAGTCACTGTCCATCAACATCGTAAGATGCTGTAAAATCACTCCTTGTCTTCTCTGTATTGTGCAGCCCTCCCCATGCCACCCCACACACACTATACATGGTAATCATAATGCCCCCTTTGTTTTCTTCCTGCCCTTATCGCTCCCTTCCCACCCGTCCTCCAAAGTCCCTTTCCCTTTGCTAACTATTAGTCCATTCTTGGGTTCTGTGATTCTGCTGCTGTTTTGTTCCTTCAGTTTTCTTTTGTTCTAATACTCCACATATGAGTGAAATCATTTGGTACTTGTCTTTCTCCGCCTGGCTTATTTCACTAAGCATAATACACTCTAGCACCATCCATGTTGTAGTGAATGGTAGGATTTGTTTTTTTCTTATGGCTGAGTAGTATTCCATTGTGTATATGAATCACATCTTCTTTATCCATTCATCTATAGGTGGACATTTAGGTTGCTTCCAATTCTTGGCTATTGTAAATAGTGCTGCAATAAAAATAGGGATGCACTGGTCTTTCTCATACTTGATTGCTGCATTCTTAGGGTAAATTCCTAGGAGTACAATTCCTGGGTCAAATGGTATGTCTGTTTTGAGCATTTTGATGTACCTCCATACTGCTTTCCACAAAGGTTGAACTAATTTACATTCCCACCAGCAGTGTAGGAGGGTTCCCCTTTCTCCACAGCCTCACCAACATTTGTTGTTGTTTGTCTTCTGGATGGTAGCCATCCTTACTGGTGTGAGATGATAACTCATTGTGGTTTTAATTTGCATTTCTCTGATGACAAGCGATGTGGAGCATCTTTTCATGTGTCTGTTGGCCATCTGAATTTCATCTTTAGAGAACTGTCTATTCAGCTCCTCTGTGCATTTTTTAATTGGATTATTTGCTTTTTGTTTGTTGAGGTATGTGACCTCTTTACATATTTTGGATGTCAACCCTTTATCGGATCTGTCATTTTCGAATATATTCTCACATACTGTAGGACACCTTCTTATTCTATTGATGGTGTCCTTTGCTGTACAGAAGCTTTTCAGCTTGATGTAGTCCCATTTGTTCATTTTTGCGTTTGTTTCCCTTTCCCGGGGAGACATGTTCAAGAAGAGGTCACTCATGTTTATGTCTAAGAGATTACTGCCTATGTTTGTTTCTAAGACTTTTATGGTTTTATGACTTACATTCAAGTCTTTGATCCATTTCGAATTTACTTTTGCGTATGGGGTTAGACAGTGATCCAGTTTCATTCTCTTACATGTAGCTGTCCAGTTTTGCAAGCACCATCTGATGAAGAGACTGTCATTTCCCCATTGTATGTCCATGGAGCCTTTAATGAATATTAGTTGACCATATATGTTTGGGTTAATGTTTGGAGCACCTATTCTGTTCCATTAGTCTGTGGCTCTGTTCTTGGGCCAGTACCAAATTGGCTTGATTACTGTGGCTTTGTAGTAGAGCTTGAATTTGGGGAGTGATATCCCCCCCAAACTTTATTCTTTCTTCTCAGGATTGCTTTACCTATTCGGGGTGTTTGGTGTTTCCATATGAATTTTAGAACTATTTGTTACAGTTCATTGAACAATGCTGTTGGTAGTTTGATAGGGATTGCATCAAATCTGTATATTGCTTTGGGCAGGATGGCCATTTTGACGATATTAATTCTTCCTAGCCACGAGCATGGGATGAGTTTCCATTTGTTAGTG
Organism: Manis pentadactyla; assembly: GCF_030020395.1. Classification (NCBI taxonomy): domain Eukaryota; kingdom Metazoa; phylum Chordata; class Mammalia; order Pholidota; family Manidae; genus Manis; species Manis pentadactyla. Next base: position 79,976,768 of record NC_080026.1, read on the forward strand.
ACCTCTTTAATTTCTCTTAAGAGTGTCTTATAGTTTTCACGGTATAGGTCTTTCACTTCACTGGTTAGGTTTATTCCTAGGTATTTTATTCTTTTTGATGCTATTGTAAATGAAATTGTCTTCCTTATTTCTCTTTCTATTAGTTTATTGTTAGTGTATAGGAAAACCACAGATTTCTGTGTGTTAATTTTGTATCCTGCAACTTTGCTGAATTCGATATTAGCTCTAGTAGTTTTGGAGTGGAGTCTTTAGGGTTTTTTTATGGACAATATCATGTCATCTGCAAATAGTGACAGTTTGACTTCTTCTTTACCAATCTGGATTCCTTGTATTTCTTTGTTTTGTCTAATTGCCATGGCTAGGACCTCCAATACTATGTTGAATAACAGTGGGGAGAGTGGGCATCCCTGTATTGTTCCCGATGGCAGAGGAAAAGCTTTCAGGTTCTCGCTGTTCCGTAAGATACTGGCTGTGGGTTTATCATATATGGCTTTTATTATGTTGAGGTTCTTGCCCTCTATACCCGTTTTGTTGAGAGTTTTTATCATGAATGGATGTTGAATTTTGTCAAATGCTTTTTCAGCATCTATGGAGATGATCATGTGGTTTTTGTCTTCCTTTTTGTTGATGTGTTGGATGATGTTGATGGATTTTTGAATGTTGTACTACCCTTGCATCCCTGGGATGAATCCCACTTGGTCATGGTGTATGATCCTTTTGATGAATTTTTGAATTCGGTTTGCTAATATTTTGTTGAGTATTTTTGCATCTACGTTCATCAGGGATATTGGTCTGTGGTTTTCTTTTTTGGTGGGGTCTTTGCCTGGTTTTGGTATTAGGGTGATGTTGGCTTTATAGAATGAGTTTGGGAGTATTCCCTCCTCTTCTATATTTTGGAAAACTTTAAGGACAACGGGTATTATGTCTTCTCTGTATGTCTGATAAAATTCTGAAGGAAATCCATCTGGCCCGGGAGTTTTGTTCTTTGCTAGTTTTTTTATTACTGCTTCATTTTCGTTGCTGGTAATTGGTCTGTTTAGATTTTCTGTTTCTTTCTGGGTCAGTCTTGGAAGGTTGTATTTTTCTAGGAAGTTGTCCATTTCTCCTAGGTTTCCCACCTTGTTAGCATATAGGTTTTCATAGTATTCTCTAATAATTCTTTGTATTTATGTGGGGTCCATCATGATTTTTCCTTTCTTGTTTCTGATTCTGTTGATTTGTGTTGACTCTCTTTTCCTCTTAATAAGTCTGGCTAGAGGCTTATTTATTTTGTTTATTTTCTCGAAGAACCAGCTCTTGGTTTCATTGATTTTTCCTATTGTTTTATTCTCCTCAATTTTATTTATTTCTTCTCTAATCTTCATTATGTTCCTCCTTCTGCTGACCTTAGGCCTCATTTGTTCTTCTTTTTCAAATTTCAATAATTGTGACATTAGACCATTCATTTGGGATTGTTCTTCCTTCTTTAAATATGCCTGGATTGCTATATAATTTCCTCTTAAGACTGCTTTTGCTGTGTCCCACAGAAGTTGGGGCTTTGTTTGGTTGTTGTCATTTGTTTCCATATATTGCTGGATCTCCATTTTGATTTGGTCATTGATCCATTGATTATTTAGGAGCATGTTGTTAAGCCTCCATGTGTTTGTGAGTCTTTTTGCTTTCTTTGTACAATTTATTTCTAGTTTTTTGCCTTTGTGGTCTGAAAGTTGGTTGGTAAGATTTCAATCTTTTGGAATTTACTGAGGCTCTTTTTGTGGCCTAGTATGTGGTCTATTCTGGAGAATGTTCCATGTGCACTTGAGAAGAATGTGTAACCTGTTGCTTTTGGATGTAGAGTTCTGTAGATGTCTATTAGGTCCATCTGTTCTAGTGTGTTGTTCAGTGCCTCTGTGTCCTTACCTATTTTCTGTCTGGTGGATCTGTCCTTTGGAGTGAGTGGTGTGTTGAAGTCTCCCAAAATGAATGCATTGCAGTCTATTTCCCCCTTTAGTTCTGTTAGTATTTGTTCCACATATGTTGGTGCTCCTGTATTGGGTACATATATATTTATAATGGTTATATCCTCTTGTTGGACTGAGCCCTTTACCATTATGTAATGTCCTTCTTTATCTTTTGTTACCTTCTTGATTTTGAAGTCTGTTTTGTCTGACGCTAGTATTGCAACACCTGCTTTTTTCTCTCTGTTCTTTGTATGAAATATCTTTTTCCATCCCTTGACTTTAAGTCTGTGCATGTCTTTGGGTTTGAGGTGAGTCTCTTGTAAGCAGCATATGGATGGGTCTTGCTTTTTTATCCATTCTATTACTCTGTGTCTTTTGATTGTTGCATTCAGTCCATTTACATTTAGGGTGATTATTGAAAGGTATGTACTTATTGCCATTGCAGGCTTTAAGTTTGAGGTTACCAAAGGTTCAGGGTTAGCTTCTTTACTATCTTACTGTCTAACTAAACTTGCTTATTGAGCTATTATGAACACGTTCTGGTGATTCTTTATTTCTCTCCCTTCTTATTCCTTCTCCTCCCTTTTTCATAGGTTGGGTGTTTTTTTCTGTGCTCTTTTTAGGAGTGCTCCCATCTAGAGCAGTCCCTGTAAGATGACCTGTAGAGGTGGTTTGTGGGAGGCAAATTCCCTCAACTTTTGCTTGTCTGTTAATTCTTTAATCCCTCCTTCATTATTAAATGATAATTGTGCTGGATACAGTATTCTTGGTTGGAGGCCCTTCTGTTTCATTGCATTAAGTATATCGTGCCATTCTCTTCTGGGCTGTAGGGTTTCTGTTGAGAAGTCTGATGATTGCCTGATGGGTTTTCCTTCATAGGTGACCTTTTTTATCTCTCTGGCTGCCCTTAACACTTTGTCCTTGTCTTTGATCTTTGCCATTTTAATTATTATGTATCTTGGTGTTGCCCTCCTTGGATCCCTTGTCATGGGAGTTCTGTGTACCTCTGTGGTCTGAGAGGCCATTTCCTCCCCTAGTTTGGGGATGTTTTCAGCAATTATTTCTTCAAAGACACTTTCTATACCTTTTTCTCTCTCTTCTTCTTCTGGTACCCCTATAATGTGGATGTTGTTCCATTTTGATTGGTCATTCAGCTCTCTTAGAATTCTTTCATTCCTGGAGATCCTTTTATCTCTCTCTGCTTCAGCTTCTCTGCGTTCCTGTTGTCTGTTTTCTTGTCAATTAATGTTCTCTTGCATCTCGTCCATTCCATTTCGAAGTCTTTCCGGAGCTTGTTTTATTTCTGTATTCTCCCTCCTTAGTTCTTGCATATTTCTCTGCAAGTCCATCAGCATGGTTATGACTTTTGTTTTGAATTATTTTTCAGGAAGTCTGGTTAAATCTATCTCCCCAGGTTCCTTCTCAGGGGAATATGTAGAAGATGTCGAAGCTGTCTGGGTTAGTCTTGTCTGGATCAAATTTTTTTGCCTTTTCATGTTGATAGGTGCAGTGGAGTGCTATTGACGTGTCTGTCAGCTGGGAGAGTCAAGACTCTTTCCACTTGGCTCCTGGCCTTTCTTTACTGGGACAACTGCGACCCTTAGTGGTTTGTGTTGGGCAATTGCGTGTAGACTGGGTCTCTGTATCTTGCCCTGCCAGTATGGAGGAAGCTCCCTTGCTTTGAGCATGGCCAGCCTCAGGCTGCTGCTCTGCTATGGCCGGGCACTGGAGAGGTAATGGACGGGGGCTGTTTGGCTGTTTACCTCCGTGAGGGGTCTCAGAGCTGTTGCCCAGGGGGTTAGTGCACCCGGAGTTCCCTCGAATTTCCAGCTGCTGGACTGTGACCAGGGATGCTTCCTTCCAGCTATGGGGTCCCTGTCCCTTTAAGACTTTCAAAAAGCACTCACTTTTCTTTGTCACAGGGGCACCAGCTTTGGGACCCACTCACAGGTCCTACTGTCCTGCTTCCCTAGTTTCCAGCACCCCATGCATGCACTGTGTCTGCGCTCTGGTGCAGATGGCTAGGGCTGGGTGTTTAGCAGTCCTGGGCTCCCTCTCCCTTCCCACTCTGACTCCTCTCCTCCCACCGGGAGCTGGGGTGAGAGGCACTTGGGTCCTGCCAGGCTGCGGCTTGTATCCTACCCCTTTCACCAGGCGCTGGGTTCTCGCAGTAGTGGATGTAGTCTGGCTGTTGTCCTGTGTCTTCTGGTCTCTCTTTTAGGATTAGTTGTATTTGTTGTATTTTCAAAAATATATATGTTTTTGGGAGGAGATTCCCACTGTCCTACTCATGCCGCCATCTTGGCTCTGCCCCTTCAAGGATCGCATTTTCTTTTCTTTATGTGAACATGTTACTGATGCAGTAAACCTTTCATAGTTTTTCAAAAGAATTTTTAAAGCAACTTCTTATATATATTCAAAGTAAAGGGATGTTAGTTATTTTGGGGTCTACAAGAAATGTATCCTCTAATTAACATTAAAGACAAAAACGTTCTCCTGTTTTCCATGTGTCATGTTTTCTTTACAGTATAATTTTTACTCTTTTAACGTGCGAGTTAAAACCTACCTTAAAATACAAGGAGGTACACATAGAGCAACAGGATCACCCAGGTCATAAAGCAGATTATCAGTATTAACTCATAATTACTCTTCATGTTCCTAAATTAGATAAGAAATGAATAAAATCAAGCAACAGTGGAAAATTTGCTATGATATTAAACATTATTACTGCCCAAACCATTTATGCTCTTAATTGTAAGACAGCTGAAAGGTTAAATTAGTCAAATATATGACTCATAGTTTTTGAAAAGGAAAATGGAATATATTGAAATTCATGTAAAATGAATTCAGGCATATTGTATTATTTCAAATACAAAAGAAATTTGCATTTCTTAATTTATTATTAGCAAAGGTAAATATTGAAACTGAACTGTGAATTTTTAAAAAGTGGAAGCAAAATTAATGTGCTTGTAGTTTAAAAAAGCAAAAATGATGTCCATGATTTGTAAATGACATGACATCATAAATTAAGTCCACAAAATCCCCTAATATATGGGAATTCCAGAATAAGTAGTCTACTCTCAATATATTTTAATGTAATTTCCATGGTCAAAGGGCAAGGAAAGGGGTTATTTTTAAAAATTTCATAGAATTTAAAATTCTGAAAAAGGAGAAATGTTTCAAGAGAATGTATTTTTTTTGAAGAATGCAATGATTTTTTAAATAAGATCTTCCTGTAATTGTTTAACCAGATCTTAATAGTACTTTGTATGACTACTTCCAGAATGTTTTTTCTTTCTCCTTCATAAATCTGTAGCTGTGGATTTCATACCACCTCTTATCAAGTTTGTTGAAGCCATTTAAGATTTCCAAGTCACTCCTCTTCTCTGAAAATTTTAGTTCTTGGTTCACTGTCATTCTCTTCAAATTTATCGTGTCATAATCTGTGGTGACTTTAATTTTCATACAGACAACCCTACACCTGGGTGTCTCTTCCCTGAACCTCTTCTCCTTCAGAGATCTTGTCAGCCAACCTATCTCAGCCATTCCCTTTCAAAAGCAAATGCTCACTTTTGTGGTGAGCCAGATACACTAGACTATGCTGTGGTAACAAAGATCACCAAACTCTTAGTGATTTAACATAAGAGTTTATTTCTCACCCTTGTAAGATACCCTGTGAATCCACAAAGTTTTTTCAGGGTAACTGACCTCCACGTGGTTGTTGAATATTTCAGGATGCTTTAATCTTGAAGAGGTTTAATCATACTTTGTGGCCAAGTTCTGCTCGTCTTTGGCTTAGAGCTATCAGCTACTTAGTGTTACAAAAGACTCTGGATATTTATTAATTTTCTTTCTTATATTATTTATGATCATTTCAAAATTTCCACACTTCAGCTTGAATGAAGATTATAAAGAACAGAAAACATGGATGTTTAAATGCACCCACACGGGAGTGATCCGTCTGCTCTCATTTCTTTGAAAAACGTTAAGTTACATGGACATACCTAAACTCATGGAGTGTGAAAGTGGATTCTTTCTGTACGTTTGGAAAGGACAAAAAAAACAGGAAAAATTAGTGAGCACTACCTTATTATATTACATATACTGTTGTATTACCTCACTACAACACACTAAAACTTGTTTTTCCTGATAGTACACTCCACACTTAATTTCATTTTCATAAATTCCATCCTCTGACACAACTTTTTTATCTTACCAGCACACTTCCTCTAGTACCTCAGCTGAAACAATTCTTTAACTCCACCAGGCCATACCATCAATTACTTGAACTACTTTTTCACTCTATGTCATACCCCCTCATCTTCTTATATAACTTCTTAATCCTGCTAGATTCATGGGTTCAACTTAATAATAAATTACCTGGACATATACTCAATCCACATCCTCTATCCCCTTTTTTTTATCATGGTTTAGAGGAAAACACACAATTTGGTTAAATGCAACTCTCAGCTTATGCTATCCAAGAGAATAGAGCTGGCAGAATAATTGCTAAACATACTAACACTAACCTCAGTACTTAGGAGTGCCCATCATTCTTACTACTTTTCCATAGTTTTCTTTATTCTCTTCTAAGACAACCAGTTCAAAATTTCTCCCTCCTCAAACCTTCATCATCTCTCAACTAAGCTTCATTTTCAATAGATGATAACCCATTCCCCAGAGCAATAATTTAACTAATAATTATTCTTTGTGAACATTATCATATACATAAAAGAGTATATTTAACAGATATAATGCCCATTGAAGCAACAGGAGCCATTTGAAAAAAAACTACTTTACCTCCCACTACAACTTCTATGTACCTGTATCTGTATATTCTTGATTCCTTCCTTTACCACCAAGCAGTTGCCTGTGCCCTTTCTAAAGATATACCTTCCATTTGTTCTTTAAATTTCATTTCTTATTTGTTCAAGGACATTTGTCTCTATATATTAAATCTAATCCCCTACTTGTTGTTCTTGTTGTTGCATTATTGTCTCATTTTAAATTAAATTTTCTAATAGTTATCTATACTTATTTCATCCTATTCCACTCTTCTTTCACCCTTGAATACATTTTAATTAGGTTTTAATACCAACATCCACTAAAACAGTTCCTTGATCTTCATACTGAAAATATAGCATTTCTTAGTTCTTGTTTAAGCAGCCTTTCTGTAGGACTTTACAGTTGAACATTCCATCTTCTCTAAAACATTTTCTTCATACCACTTGAAGAATATCATCCTCCTCACTACAGCCCACCTCACTGCTGATTCTACTTTGCTGATTCTTCCATGTCTCCCCAACTTTCAGATGACGGAGTGCCCCAGACGCTTCTGCCCTTTCTTTCTTTTCTACCTATACTCTCGCCCTTTGCATTCTTATGCCTTCTAATGGGATTAAATACTACCTGTAGACTGATGCACCCAAGTTATATTTCTAACCTGACCTCTTCCCTAAACTCCAGGTTTATAACAAACTGCCACCCTGATATTCTAGACAAGTCCAAACACTGGACATTTAATCTCTACCCCAGATAAATTCATCTCAGCACTGACATGAGACCTCCACCTTATCAACTCATCAAGTCAAAAAATTGGAATTCCTCTTGACTATTCTCTTTGCCTTATGTCTTAGATCCAACCTACCAAAATATCCAGTTTGCTCTAGATACAAATTCTTTAAACTCACCAAATCTTTAAAATATTTTTCCCTATTTGTTAATTTACCTCTCATTCTATTCCAAATTTTGAGGGAATAAAATTAAATCAATTAAAATTTGTCTATGATCCTAGAACTAGGAAGCCCTGTAAAACTGGCATTAAAGAAATATAAGGTGAGTTGCAGATTAAAGATTGCGGTGTGAGAACTGAAACAAAGCACTCCTCCTAAAACCTCATATAATATGAAAATACAATTAATCCTGAAAGAGCAACAGGGAAGACCACTGCGCCAGACTGCATAAACCTGGAAAAAAGAAAAGACCTCACTGAACAGGGTAATGTGACAAAGCAGTGGCCTGGCAGGACCCAAGCCCTTCCCCCACCCCAGTTCACAGGAGGGAGGAAGAGAAATGGAGCACAGAGGCAGTGGAGGCCTGGAACTGCTGAACACCTAGCTCTGGAGATTTGTTGTGGGAGCACAAACCTACACTGCATGGTGCTCTGGAGATTAAGGGGGTTGGAAAGCTAAGACAGGAAGAAAACCTGGAGAGACTGAGATTCCAGCCACTTGTGGAAAACAGGGATCCATATCCAGCTGTTGTTCAACAAAAGAAAGGCAGACAGTGTGAGACTTCCTAATAGCGAGAATGCTGCTAAAGTGGCAAGGACTGCAGAGAACTTACTACTTAGGAGAAAGGACAGGTAGGCAAAATTTTTCAGGTGTACTATGCCCAACAGGTTGGGAACTTTCACGATCTTCAGGCACTCTAACCCCTGGCTGGCAACACAGACCCAAGGCCCCCAACACTGTGACACACAGCTTGCTGCACCTTACTCCTGGCCAGCCAACAACTGGATCACAAATGGGCAAATCCTACCCTGCCATCAGGCCAGCCAGAGGAAAGCCCTGCCTACAGCAGCAACAAATGCAAAGCATAGAGGCTTATACCTGTGCTCAGCCCACTGGTTCTGGCAGTAGAGATAGGCATACCAGCCAGGAAGCAGAAAACAGCTCTTTCTTCCCCCCAGGCATCAAAACTGCACCCTGTGACCTCCGACATGGCTCCAGGAGCTGAGCAGCTCCAGAGAGTAGAGCTTCTGGGCACCAGATGCCACATACAAACATGAAATGTCTAAGGAACCTGGTTCAAAGCAAAATCCTGCAAACACTGGAGAAAAAGTCAAGTGAAACTAAACTCATAAATATTCCTGAAAACGTTTTCAAAATAAAAATCATAAACATGCTCATGGAGGTACAGAAAATACTAAAGAGCTCAGGAATGAATTTTGGTCAGAGATCCAATCATTACAAAACACAGTATCAGAAAAGAAACATATAATGGAAGGTTTTAAAAGCAGATTAGATGCTGTGGAGGAGATGATGAATGAAATAGAAATTAAAGAAGAGAAATACAAAGAAGCTGAGGCACAGAGAGAAAAAAAGGATCTCTAAGAATGAAAGAATATTGAGAGAACTTTGTGACCAATTCAAATGGAACAATATTCATATTATAGGGGTACAAGAAGAAGAGAGAGAAAAAGGGATAGAAAGTGTCTTTGAGCAGGTAATTGCTGAAAACTTCCCCAGTCTGGGGAAGGAGATAGTCTCTCAAGCCATGGGGGTGCACAGATCTCCCAACACAAGGGACCCAAGGAAGACAACACCATGGCATGTAATAATTAACAGGGAAAAGATTAAGGATAAGGACAGAGTATTAAAAGCAGCCAGAGAAATAAGATCACATACAACAGAAAGCCAATCATGAGACTTCTCAGAAGAAACCTTACAGTCCAGAAGAGCGTGGCATGATATATTCAATGCAATGAAACAGAATGGCCTAGAACCAAGAATACACTACCCATCAAGATTATCATTTAAATGTGAAGGATGGATAAAACAATTCCCAGATAAGCAAAAGTTGAGGGAATTTACCTCCCAAAAACCATTTCTACAGTGTATTTTAAAGGGACTTCTCTAGATGGAAGTGTTCCTAAGGTTTAATAGATGTAAAGAAAGTAGAACACTTAAGCACTAAGCTAATGCCAAATTAAATCAACTACCCCCAAAGTTAGTCAAGGAATAGGCAAAGAATACAGACAAAGATATCTAATATATAAAGAATGGAGTAGGAAAAAAAAGGAGGAGAAAAAAATAACCTTTAGATTGTGTTTGTAATATCATACTAAGTGAGTGAAGTTAGACTGTTAGATAGTAAGGAAGTTAACCTTGAACCTTTGGTAACCATGAGTCTAAAGTCTGCAATGACAAAAAGTACATACCTATTGATAAACACCTTAAATGTAAATGGTCTGAATACACCAATTAAAAGACAGAGAGAAACTGAATGGATAAAAAACAAGACCCATCTATATAATGCCTACAAGAGACTCACTTTAAACCCAAAGACATGCAAAGATTAAAAGTGAAGGGATGGAAAAAGATATTTCATGCAACTAATAGGGAGAAAAAAGCAGGAGTTGCAGTACTTGTATCAGACAAAGAAAGTCACAAGAGATAAAGAAGGACATTACATAATGAAAAGGAATCAATCTAACAAGAAGATATAATCATTATAAATATCTATGCACCCAACACAGAATCACCTACATATGTGAAACAAATACTAACAGAATTAAAAATGGGAAATAGAATGCAATGCATACATTCTAGGAAACTTCAACACTCTACTCATTCTGCAGGACAGATCAACCAGACAGAAAATAAGTAAGGACACAGAGGCACTGAACAACACATTAGAACAGATGGACCTAACAGACATCTACAGTACTCTACACCCAAACATAGCAGGATACACATTCTTCTCAAGTGCCCAAGGAACATTTTCAAGAACATATCATGTACTAGAGCACAAAAAGAGCCTCAGTAAATTCAAGAAGATTGAATTGGAACAACCAGTTTCTCAAACAACAAAGGTATGAAACTAGAAATAAATTACACAAAGAAAATGAAAAAGCCACAAACACAAGGAGGCTCCAGAACATGCTCCTAAATAACCAATGGAAAAATGAAAAAATAAAAACAGAGATCAAGCAATGTATGGAGACAAAATGACAACCATAATTCAACACCACAAAATCTATAAGATGCAATGAAGGCCGTGCTAAGAGGAAAGTATATTGCAATACAGGCCTAACACAGGAAAGAAGAACAATCCCTTATAAACAGTGTAAACGCACACTTAAAGAAACTAGAAAAAGAAAAACAAATGCAGCCCAAAGTCAGCAGAAGGAGAGACATAATAAAGATAAGAGAAGAAATAAATAAAATCAAGAAGAATAAAATAGAAAGAATCAATGAAAGAAAGAACTAGTTCTTCTAGAAAATAAACAAAATAAACCCCTAGCCAGATTTATCAAGAAAAAAAGAGAGCCTACACACATAAAAAGAATCACAAATAAAAAAGGAAAAATCACAATGGACACTGCAGAAATTCAAAGAATTATTAGAGAATACAATGAAAAATTATATACTAACAAACTGAATAACCTAGAAGAAATGGACAACTTTCTAGAAAAATATAACCTTCGAAGTCTGACACAGAAAGAAACAGAAACCTGAACATACCAAATACCAGCAAAGAAATTGAATTGGTAATCAAAAAACTACCTAGAAATACCATTTGACCTGGGAATCCCACTCCTTGGAATTTACCCAAAGAATACAACTTCTCAGATTCAAAAAGACATATGCACCCTATGTTTATCGCAGCACTTTTTGCAATACCCAAGATATGGAAAGAACCTAATTGTCCATCAGTAGATGAATGGATAAAGAAGACATGGTACATATACACAATGGAATACTATTCAGCCATAAAAAAGAAACAAATCCTACCATTTGCAACAACATGGATGGAGCTAGAGGACATTATGATCAGTGAAATAAGAGGAGAAAGACAAATGCCAAATGATTTCCCTCATTTGTGGAGTATAACAATGAAGCAAAAATGAAGGAACAAAATGGCAGTAGACACAGAGACTCCAAGAATGAACTACGAGTTAGCAAAGGGGAGGGGTGTAGGAGGGTGGGTGGGGAGGGAGAGAGAAGGGGATTGAGGGATATTTTGTTTAGTACACATGGTGTAGGGGATCACGGGGAGAACAGTGTAGCACAGAAAAGGCACATAGTGAATCTATGGCATCTTGCTGCACTGATGAACAGTGACTGCACTGGGGTATGGGTGGGGACTTGATAATATGGGTAAATGTAGTAATCACATTGTTTTTTCATATAAAACCTTCATAAGGTACATCAATCATACCTTAATAAAAAATTTTAAAAAACAAACAAAAAATAAGAATAATTTTTTTAAAAATTACCTAAGAACAAAACTCATGAACCAGATAGCTTCACCACTGAATTTTCTCAAACATTTACTGAAGACCTAATATCCATCCTCCTTAAAGTTTTCCAAAAAGTAAAAGAAGAGGGAATACTTCCAAACTTATACTATGAGGCCAGAATCACTCTAATACTAAAAACAGGCAAAGCCACAACAAAGAAAGAAAATTACAGATCAATATATCCCTGATGAAAACAGATACAAAAATACTTAACAAAATATTAGCAAACTGAATTCAAAATATATCCAAAAGTTCATCCACCCATGATCAAGTAGGATTTATTCCAAGGATGCAAGAATGGTACAATATTAGAAAATCCATAAATATCATCCACCATATCAACAAAAAGGACAAAACCATCATGAACATCTCCATAGATGCCAAGAAAACCCTTGAAAAAAATTAAAAATCCATTCACGATAAAAACTCTCAACAAAATGGGTATAAAGGGCAAGGACCTCAACAATAATAAAGGCCATATATGACAAACCCACAGCCAACATCATACTTAACAGGGAGAAGCTGAAAGGCTTTTCTTTAAGACCGGGAACAAAACAAGGATGCCCACTCTCTACTTTTATTCAACATAGTTCTGGAGATCCTCACCACAGCAAATAGACCACACAAAGAAATAAAGAGATCCAGATTGGTAAGAAAGAAGTTAAACTGTCCCTGTTTGCAGATGACATGATAGTATACATAAGAAACCCTAAAGAATGCACTCTAGATCTAATATCTGAGTTCAGCTAATTTGCGGGACATAAAATTAATACACAAAAATCTGTTGCATTCCTATTCACTAATGATGAACTAGTGGAAAGAGAAATCAGAAAAACAGTTCCATTCACAATTGCATCAAAAAGAATAAAATACCTAGGAATAAACCTAACCAAGGAAGTGAAAGACCTATACCCTGAAAACTACAAGACATTCATGAGAGAAATTAATGGAAGATACCAATAAATAGAAACAGACCCCATGCTCATGGAAAGGAAGAATTAACATTGTTAAAATGTCCAGTCTGCCTAAAGCAATCTATAGATTCAATGTAATTCCTATCAAAATACCAACAGCATTCTTCAATTAACTAGAGCAAATAGTTCTAAAATTCATATGGAACTACAAAAGACCCGAATAGCCAAAGCAATCCTGAGAATAAAGAATAAAGCTGGGGGAATTATGCTCCCCAACTTTAAGGTATACTACAAATCTACAGTAATCAAGACAATTTGGAAGTGGCACAAGAACAGACCCATAGACCAATGCAACAGACTAGAGAGCTCATATATAAACCTATCCATATATGGTCAATTAATATACAATAAATGAGCCATGAACATACAATGGGGAAATGACAGTCTCTTCAACAGATGGTGTTGGCAAAACTGGACAGCTACATGCAAGATAATGAAACTGGATTATTGTTTAACCCCATACACAAAAGTAAACACAAAATAGATCAAACACCTGAATGTAAGTCATGAAACCATAAAACTCTTAGAAGACAACATAGACAAAAATCTCTTGAATATGAACATGAGCAACTTCTTCCTGAATACATCTCGTTGAACAAGGGAAACAATAGCAAAAATGAACACATGGGACTACATCAAACTAAAAAGCTTCTGTACAGCAAAGGACAGCATCAACAGAATAAAAAGGCATCCTACAGTATGGGAGAATATATTTGTAAATGGCATATCTGACAAGGGGTTAATATATAAAGAACTCACACACCTCAACATTCAAAAAGCAAATAACCTGATTTAGAAAATGGGTGGAGGATGTGAAGACACAATTTTCTGAAGAAGAAATTCAGATGGCCAACAGACACTTGAAAAGATGCTCCACATCACTAATCATCAGGGAAATGCAAATTAAACCCACAATGAGATATCACCCCACACAAGTAATGATGGCCAGCATCGAAAAGACTAAGAACAACAAATGCTGGTGAGGATGTGGAGAAAGGGGAACCCTGCTGCACTGCTGGTGGTAATGCAAGCTAGTTCAAATATTGTGGAAAGGAATATGGAGGTTCCTCAAAAAACTAAAAATAGAAATGCCATTTGACCCGGGAGTCCCACTCCGTGGAATTTACCCAAAGAATACATGTTCTCAGATTCAAAAAGACATATGCACCCCTATGTTTATCACAGCAGTATTTACAATAGCCAAGATATGGAAGGAACCTAAGTGTCAATCCATAGATGAATGGATAAAGAAGATGTGGTGCATATACACAATGGAATACTATTCAGCCATAATAAAGAAAAAATCCAGCCATTTGCAACAACATGGATGGAGCTGGAGGATATTATGCTCAATGTACTAAGCCAGGCAGAGAAAGACAAGTGCCAAATGATTTCCCTCATTTGTGGAGTGTAGCAGTGAAGCAAGTCTGAAGGAGCAGAGCAGCAGCTGACTCACAGACTCCAGGAGGTGACTGGCAGTTACCAAAGGGGAGGGGTGTGGGAGGGTGGGTAGGGAGGGAGGGAGAAGGGTATTGAGGGTTATTATGTTTGGTACATGTTGTGTTGGGGGTAGTCAGGGGGACAATGTAACATTGAGAAGGCAAGTGGTGAATCTGTGACATCTTGCTGCAGTGATGGGTGGTGACTGCAATGGGGTTTCAGTGGGGACTTGATAATGTGGGTGAATGTGGTGACCATATTGTTTTTTCATATGAAACCTTCATAACAGTGTATATCAATAATATCTTAATAAAAGAAAAATAAATATAAGGTAATATTATAGCTCTGCACTAGCTTAGAATCAACTGAAATATGAGGTTAACTGCCAAAAAGGGATACTGTATTCTGTAAGCTTTTCTTGCTTCCCTTATAGATCTGAAGCTTTGGGGTATATCTTGCTCAAAGCTGATCATATTCTGAATTAACACATTCTCCGAAGTTTCTGAATAAAAATTTGAACATTCAATCCATTTAATAATTTTCAATAAGAAATATCTATTTCTTATATAGATACATATAGAAAACTGAACCAAGGTCAATAATGTTATTTAATAAACATGTCTTTTGCTGTCTTTGAAAATATCAATACATTATTTCTTTGAATCTCATTCCATCAATTTACTTTATTACTGTTCTATTTTTCTTCACTAATAATAATCCGAATAGCTATTCCGAGTGAACTGAAAATGGGTTTCTCTGCTTCTCTCCTGAAGGATAAAGCCCATGTGCTAACAGTGGGGCTCCTCAGAAGTTGTCACTGCATGATCTCGGCGTATCCTCTCCAGGGGAAGGAACGAGAGGTGTACCTCAGATTAGAGCTTCTGGAGGACCATGAGGTCTCCTATGTTTTGCCATCCCCATTTGCCGGAAAGCTGTTTTTCTTCCTCTTTTCCCTACCTTTGGTTTCAAAAGGAATTCCCAAATGAAACTAGTCCCATAGCTAACACTGCCATCCTATCCAACCTGCATATATGTGACTGATCTCTGTCCTGCTGCCACCTCCAGATAAGTGGCCCTTGCATTCCTAAACTCATCAATATGATGGAATCTCCTACACTCCTCTCTATTTGGGAGGGATCTTCACCTTTTGGAGACACTCGTAACGGAGACCCCATTGTTACTTTTGCCCTCTCTCATTATCCCTGGGGAAACAGCTGCCTATTTTTAAATAGTAAGTGGACAGGGCAAACCTATTTAGATGTGAATTCCAACAGCTACAGATTGCAATATAACTCAATAGTATCTGGTCTGTTTGTCTCAGAGGGGCTCAAGAAAAACAGTGTGCATGCATTACCACCATAGCCCCTCCATCATGCCCCAAAAATGGCTGTGCTAACTGGTGTTGACCCAGGTAAGACCATTTTTCTGCTAGCCACAGTTGTTCTCTGCTCATAAGCATTGCTCAGAACAAAACCGGGACTTCAGAGAAGACACACTGATCTGTTGTCTTTTACTTACTTCCAAGCCCTGTCTACTTTCTCACGTGAATTCTTCACAGCACAGCAGAGATCCTGTGATACCTTATTATCATCATTACTAATATCATTATTGCAATTAATATTTGTTCATTGTAGAAAATATCAACAAGGAAGTTAATTAAAGCAAAACTATAATTTACCCACTATCTGCCTGATTCCAGTGATAAAATGTCAGTTCCCCAAAGTAAACAATGTGAAAAGTTTCTGAAGTATCCTTTAAGCCAATTCCACAATTTATTTTCTTTAAGTCAATAGGATCATGTTTCACATATTCTCTTGCAACTTCCTTTCTTTAAATTGCCATACATCTTTGAATATTCCCCACCTCAGAAAATATAAATATATCTCAATTTGAATGGTTTCATCATCTTTTGGTTCAGTTATTCTGCATTATAAACACGTTACAAAGAATACCCTTGTACCTGTAGGTTTGTACATTTTTATGTTATCTTAGAAACTAAATTAATAGAAGTGGGTAATTGGGTTAAGGAATATCTCTTTTCAACTTTAGTAAATATTTATCAATTGTTTCCAAAGAGTTTACACATATTACACTATTTTAAAAGAGAGCATATTTTCTTAAAATTTCACATATTTCAAGTATCACCCATCTCATAGGGAAAAATAGAAACTGTTGATTCTAAATTTCTAGCTTTATAATTAAAACTTAGGTTGAAAATTATTTATATGGTTATTAGACATTTGTTTTAGTTTTATATGTATATGAACATACTGCCTTTTCATTTTTATCCATTTTTTTCTTGTTTATATTTTTCTTCTTATAGATTAAGAAAATTAGAATCTTATGTATATTGAAAATTCTCAGTTTTTCATTTGCCTTTTACCTTTATTTAGCTTATATTTTTACTTTGACTTGTCATTATTATTGTTAATTTGGTATATAGAAGTATTTTATTATTTTTAATTGATAATTTAAAACAATAAAGATAATGATATCTTCAAAGTATAACTCAAACGCCCTGTATAATTCTAGACCTAGGAAGGTGGGATTCTGGATTCACTCCTGGAAACTTCTGTGTGACTGTAATGCTGTCAGACTACTAGATTCATTCCACAATATCTGACTTCCTGAGTCCAGGCCAAACAGATTTTAAATCCAAAGAAAAGGTTAATCTTCCTTCTCCAAGAGCACCACCCCTCAAATTTGATCCTGAACTGATCACTTCCTCCAGAGGCTCAATATGGGAATATTTTTTTTACTTTAATTTCCCAACTTTCCCCCTTGTTCCTTCTGCACTGAGATTAAGGTTAGCACTTATACCCTTTCCCTCCACAATTCTGATGCCTTTTATATGATCTTAATTTTTCCTTGGAAGCTACCTCCTGACATCTCAAACTCCCTCCCCAAAATACATATTTATCTTCCTTATTATTCTCACATTCTTCAATTCTCACATTACTTCTAAACTTTTCTGGAAACATGCCCTATGCAAAGTTAGGCATTCTTTCTTTCCCTATCTTGTTTCCAACAGTCTGGAACAAATAATAAGCAGCACCTCACTGGGAAGACATTCACAAACATGAAAGAATCACAGATAAATGGTACCAGCATATTTTTTCACCTAGCAAAATGTCTTTGAAGATAATCTATGTTGTATCATGTGTTTGCAGATTATTGACTGGTGAACAGTATTCCATTGCATGGTAAATTGACCACAGCTGATTTATCCATTCATTATCTGTGGACATTTGGATAAATCTGGATCTAGTTTATGACTATTATGAAAACTACTGAACACCAACATATAGGTCTTTGTTTGGAAAAAGACTTCCCTTTTTCTGAATAGATTCCTGGAAGTGAAAGTACTATATTTATGGTAAGTTCCTATTTAACTTTTTATGAAAAGGATGCAGAATGAATATGTGGAGCACAGAGGATTTTTAAGATAGTGAAACTAGTCTGTATAGTGTAGTTATGAAAGACACATGTCATCGTGCATTTGTATAAAACTATAAATTATAAAACACCAAGAATGAACCCTAATGCAAACTATGGTCTTTAATCTTGGTGATTATGATGTGTCAATGTACCTTCATGAATTGTAATAATGTACCATATTACTCTGGTGAGGGATGGATAATGGAAGAAGTTATGCACATGTGGAAGTAGAGGACATGGGTAATTTCTATGTCTTCTTCTCAATTCTTCTGTGAACCTAAAACTGCTCTAAAAAAGTAAAGTCTATTTAAGAAAAAAAATGCAGAGCATATATACTCCATCCAGAGCTGTCTGGGACCAGATGGGTCAAGGTATTTAACTCTTGTATTCACTACCCAAAAGTACCCTGAAGTATGGAAAGAAACCACACAATTCAATATATGGTGATAATTCGAATTCTGTCACTGAATTATTAGATTTTTCATTTATTTGGATACAAACTCAGGTGAGGAAAAGAAGTGTTACATATTTGGCCTTCTCAAATCTCAACATACAGTGTATACTATTTACTCTTTCCATTTTACACAACATTTCATATTTACTGAAATGAAGATGTGCCTATTTTTCTCTGCTAGGTTTTCAATGTACATGTTTCTAACTCATCCTCAAAACTAAGGGGCACAACTATGAAATTATCTCAATATATACAAACATCAAGTACCTTTTTAGTTCCCCAATTTATAACAGAAGTTCCTTCTAAAACAACTACTTTTACAAGTCTGGACTGATTACTGTAGAGGACCACCAAAAAATCTGGCATCTAGGGGTACATTTACTGCCATCCTAACCATTCAAATTGCATGTCTCCCAAATTTAATCTTCAATTTCTGTACCATACATCAATTATAGCTTTATTGTCTTACACTACTTTCATTTATGAAGTGAGAAACAGAAGCCACAGATGATTTATATTCTTTAATCATCTGAGCCCAGCACCATGATGAGTGCATAATAATGTTAAAGAATCCTATGTAAGAAAAAAATAAAGAATCCTATAAAGAGTATCTAAAGAAAAGAATGGACAAATGATGTACCTTAAAAAGTATAATAGAAACACACAGAAATAAACCTTCAGTCATTGAAATTGCCCATAGTCATAAAGGGCTATTTAGGATGCAACTTGTTAACTCCATGGTTCTCATCAGTCACATCATGTTCAAGAGGCTTATCTAAAATTTATATTAATATCTTCTGCCATAACAAAAACAATCAAAATAACCATAGCCATCACACAACCCAAAACATTTTACCCTCTATCAATAGTAGGGCATGTTACTAAGCCCTTAATGACTGACATATTCTTTACCCCAATGGAGCACTGCTATAATTTTCAATATAGAACCATGTATTAAGATACAAATGATGATATAAGGTACTACGTTCCAAGTAACATAGAAGTGTTAGGGGGGAGGAGCCAAGATGGTGGTGTGAGTAGGGCAGCAGAAATCTCCTCCCAAAAACATATTTTGAAAATACAACAAATACAACTATTCCTAAAAGAGAGACCAGGATACAGTACAACAGCCAGGCTGCATCTACATCTGTGAGAAATCAGCATCTCATGAACGGGGTAAGATACAAGCTGCGGCCCAGCAGGACCAAACACTCCCCCCACCCCAGCCCACCAGTGGGAGGAAAGGAGTTGAAGCAGGGAGGGAGTGGAAGCCCAAGACTGTTAAAAAACCAGGTCTAGTAATCTGCACTGGAAACGCTGAAGCACATTGCATGGTGTGCTGGATATTAGAGAAACGGAAAAGTAAAATCTGCAGGCGGGTCCCTGTAGCCGACTCCCCTGGGACAAAAGAAAAGCAAGTGCTTTTTGAGAGTCTTAAAGGGACAGGGGCCTCACAGCTGGATGGAAGCATCTCAGCACACTCAGCCCAGCATGAGGAACTTCAGGCACTCCAGCCCCTTGTGTGGCAACACAGCCCTGAAGCAACTCACAGCAATAAGTAGCGGGCATAGCCCCATTACAGCGACCAAGTAGCCAGAGAGTGGCCGCATGCACCTGTGGTGGCCGAGCAGCTGAAGAGCAGCCACACGTGCCCGCAGCAGCAGCAGAGCAGCTGGAGAGCGGTGTGCCCACAGCAATCACCCAGAGTCTCCTCCCGGCATACAGCCACCCGGGCCAAACCCAAAGGCCGCCACCAGCGTGCAGCTGCCAGACACAGGCAGAGGAAGCTGGGGCAAAGTGCGAAAGGGTGCTGTTCTTGCAGGAAAGCACACCTTGTGTGCCTGCCACTCCCTGCAGTACCCTGACGGTGACCCCAACGATGGTAATTCAGGGGATTAATCCGAAGGCTGTTCCAGGTGTGCAGGTAACTGACACAGGCAGCAGAGAACGGCAAGGCGACCAGCAAGCAGGAAAGGACTTTGTTCTCCCAGCTGAAACATGCACTACCTGCCTACAACTACCTCTGTCACCATGAAAAGGCAGAATAATTTGGTCCAGTCAAGAATTACCCAGACAACCCCTGAGAGAGGGCCTGGACAGATAGATTTAGCCAATCTTCCTGAAAAATAATTCAAAGTAAAGGTCATAACCATGCTGATGAAGCTGCAGAGAAATATGCAAGAGCTAAGGGATGACGTCTAGAAGGTGATTACAGAAATGAAACAATCTCTGGAAGGATTTATAAGCAAAATGGATAAGATGCAAGAGGCCATTGATGGAATAGAAACCAGAGAACAGGAATACAGAGAAGCTGAGGCAGAGAGAGATAAAATGACCTTCAGGAATGAAAGAATATTAAGAGAACTGTGTGACCAATCCAAACGGAACAATATTTGCATTATAGGGGTACCAGAAAAAGAAGAGAGAGAAGAAGGGATAGAAAGTGTCTTTGAAGAAATAATTGCTGAAAACTTCCACAAACTGGGGGAGGAAATAATCTCTCAGACCATGGAAGCCCACAGAACTCCCAAAACAAGGGACTCAAGGAGGACAGCACCAAGACATGTAATAATTAAAATGGCAAAGATCAAAGAAAAGGACAGAGTATTAAAGGCAGCCAGAGAGAAGAAAAAAGTCACCTACAAAGGAAAATCCATCAAGCTATCATCACACTTCTCAACAGAAATCTTACAGGCCAGAAGAGAATGGCATGATATACTCAATGCAATGAAACAGAAGGGCCTTGAACCAAGAATACTGTATCCAGCACAATTATCATTTAAATATGAAGGAGGGATTAAACAATTCCCAGTCAAGCAAAAGTTGAGGGAATTTGCCTCCCACAAACCATCTTTACATGATATCTTAACGGGACTGCTCTAGATAGAAGCACTCCTAAGGCTAAATACATGAGACCAGAGAAAATAAAATCACCACAAAGAAAACAGACCAACCAAATACTAACTAAAGGCAAAAAATAAAATCAACTATTCACAAAAGCCGTCAAAGGAAACACAAAAGAGCACAAAATAAAACACCTAACATATAAAGAATGGAGGAGGAGGAATAAGAAGGGAGAGAAATAAAGAATCAACAGACTGTGTTTATTATAACTTAATAAGAGAGTTAAGTTAGACAGTTAGATAGAAGCTACCCTTGAACCTTCGGTAACCATGAATATAAAGCCTGCAATGGCAACAGTACATATCTTTCAATAATCAACCTAAATGTAAATGGACCAAATGCACCAATCAAAAAACGCAGAGTAACAGAATGGATAAAAAAGAAATACCCATCTATATGCTGCTTACAAGCTTACAAGAGACACACCTCAAACCCAAAGACATACACAAACTAAAAGTCAAGGAATGGAAAAAGTATTTCATGCAAACAATGGGGAGAAAAAACAGCTGTTGCAGTACTTGTATCAGACAAAATAGACTTCAAAACAAAGAAAGTAACAAGAGATAAAGGAGGACATTACATAATGATAAAGGAGTCAGTCCAACAAAAGGATATAACCATTATAAATATATATACACCTAATACAGGAGGACCAACACATGTGAAACAAACACTAACAGAATTAAAGGAGGAAATAGAATATAATGCATTCATTCTAGGAGAATTCAACACACCACACACTCCAAAGGACAGATCCACAAGACAGAAAATTAGTAAGGACACAGAGGCACAGAACAACACACTAGAACAGACTGACTTAACAGATATCTACATGAGTCGACACCCCACAGCAGCAGGATACACATTCTTCTCAAGCACACATGGAACATTTTCCAGAATAGACCACATACTAGGCCACAAAAAGAGCCTCAGTAAATTCAAAAAGATTGAAATTCTACCAACCAACTTTTCAGACCACAAAGGTATAAAATTAGAAATAAATTGTACAAAGAAAACAAAAAGGCTCACAAACACATGGAGGGTTAACAACATGCTCCTAAATAATCAATGGATCAATGATCTAATTAAAATAGAGATCAAGCAATATATGGAGACAAATGACAACAAGAGCACAATGCCCCAACTTCTGTAGGATGTTGCAAAGGCAGTTCTAAGAGGAAAATATATAGCAACTCAGGCCTATTTAAAGAAGGAAGAACAATCCCACACAAATAGTCTAAAGTCACAATTACTGAAATTGGAAAAAGAAGAACAAATGAGGCCTAACGTCAGCAGAATGAGGGACATAATAAAGATTAGAGAAGAAATAAATAAAATTGAGGAGAATAAAACAATAGCAAAAATCAATGAAACCAAGAGCTGGTTCTTCGAGAAAATAAACAAAATAAATAAGCCTCTAGCCAGACTTATTAAGAGGAAAAGAGAGTCAACACAAATCAACAGAATCAGAAACAAGAAAGGAAAAATCATGATGGACCCCACATAAATACAAAGAATTATTAGAGAATACTATGAAAACCTATATGCTAACAAGGTGGGAAACCTAGGAGAAATGAACAACTTCCTAGAAAAATACAACCTTCCAAGACTGACCCAGAAAGAAACAGAAAATCTAAACAGACCAATTACCAGCAATGAAATTGAAGCAGTAATAAAAAAACTACCAAAGAACAAAACCCCTGTTACAGGTGGATTCACCACTGAATTTTATCAGACATACAGAGAAGACATAATACCCATTCTCCTTAAAGTTTTCCAAAAAATAGAAAAGGGAATACTTCCAAACTCTTTCTATGTAGCTAGCATCACTCTAATACCAACACCAGGCAAAGACCCCAACA
The DNA here is from genome assembly GCF_030020395.1 of Manis pentadactyla. Lineage (NCBI taxonomy): Eukaryota > Metazoa > Chordata > Mammalia > Pholidota > Manidae > Manis > Manis pentadactyla. The sequence goes on from NC_080026.1 coordinate 79,999,807, forward strand.
AAAAAGAAAATTACAGACCAATATCCATGATGAACATACATGGAAAAATACTCAACAAAATATTAGCACACCCAATTCAAAAATACATCAAGCAGATCATACACCATGATCAAGTGGGAGTCATCTCAGGGATGAAAGGATGGTACAACATTCAAAAATCCATCAACATCATCCACCACATCAACAAAAAGAAAGACAAAAACCACATGATCATCTCCATAGATGCTGAGAAAGCATTTGACAAAATTCAACATCCATTCATGATAAAAACTCTCAACAAAATGTGTATACAGCGCAAGTACCTCAACATAATAAAGGCCATATATGACAAACCCACAGCCAACATCATACTTAACAGCGAGAAGCTGAAAGCTTTTCCTCTGAGATCGGCAACAAGACAGGAACGCCCTCTCTCCCCATGGTTATTCAACATGGTACTGGAGGTCCTAGCCATGGCAATCAGACAAAACAAAGAAATACAAGGAATTCAGATTGGTAAAGAAGAAGTCAAAGTGTCACTATTTGCAGATGACATGTTATTGTACATTAAAAACCCTAAAGACTCCACTCCAAAACTACTAGAACAAATATCTGAATTCAGCAAAGTTGCAGGATACAAAATTAATACACCGAAAACTGTTGTTTTACTATACACTAACGATGAACTAGCAGAAAGAGAAATCAGGAAAATAATTCCATTCACAATTGCATCAGGAAGAATAAAATACCTAGGAATAAACCTAACCAAGGAAGTGAAAGACCTATACCCTGAAAACTATAAGACACTCTTAAGAGAAATTAAAGAGGACACTCACAAATGGAAACTCATCCCATGCTCTTGGCTAGGAAGAATTAATATTGTCAAAATGGCCATCCTGCCTAAGGCAATCTACAGATTCAATGCAATCCCTGTCAAAATACCATCAGCATTCTTCAATGAACTGGAACAAATAGTTCTAAAATTCAAATGGAACCACAAAAGACCCTAAATAGCCAATGCAATCCTGAGAAGGAAGAATAAAGCAGGAGGGAATCACACTCCCTGCCTTCAAGCTCTACTTCAAAGCCACAGTAATCAACACAATTTGGTACTGGCACAAGAACAGTGCCACCAACCAGTCGAACAGAATAGAGAGTCCAGATATTAACCCAAACATATATGGTCAATTAATATACAAGAAAGATTCCATGGATATACAATGGGGAAATGACAGCCTCTTCAGTAGCTGGTGTTGGCAAAACTGGACAGCTACATGTAAGAGAATGAAATTGGATTGTTGTCTAACCCCGTACACAAAAGTAAACTCAAAATGGATCAAAGACCTGAATGTAAGTCATGAAACCATAAAACTCTTAGAAAAAAACATAGGCAAAAAATCTCTTGGACATCCACATGAGCAACTTCTTCATGAATATATCTCCCCGGCAAGGGAAGCAAAAGCAAAAATGAACAACAAGTGGGACTACATCAAAGTAAAAAGCTTCTGTACAAAAAAGGATACCATCAGCAGAACAAAAAGACACCCTAAAGTATGGGAGAATATATTCATAAATGACAGGTCCGATAAAGGACTGACATCCAAAATATATAAGGAGCTCATGTACCTCAATAAACAAAAAGTAAATGATCCAATAAAAAAATGGGCACAGCATCTGAACAGACACTTCTCTAAAAAAGAGATTCAGATGGCCAACAGACACATGAGAAGATGCTCCACATAGGTAATCATCAGGGAAATGCAAATTAAAACCACAATGAGATATCACCTCACACCAGTTAGGATGGTCAGCATCCAAAAGACAAACAACAAATGCTGGCGAGGATGTGGAGAAAGGGGAGCCCTCCTACACTGCTGGTGGGAATGTAAACTAGTTCAACCATTGTGGAAAGCAATAGGGAGGTTCTCAAAAAACTCAAAATAGAAATACCATTTGACCCAGGAATTCCACTCCTAGGAATTTACCCTAAGAATACAGCAGCCCAGTTTGAAAAAGACAGATGCACCCCTATGTTTATCACAGCACTATTTACCATAGCCAAGAAATGGAAGCACCCTAAGTGTCCATCAGTAGATGAGTGGATAAAGAAGATGTGGTACATATACACAGTGGAGTATTATTCAGCCATAAGAAGAAAACAAATCCTACCATTTGCAACAACATGGATGGAGCTAGAGGGTATTATGCTCAGTGAAATAAGCCAGGCAGAGAAAGACAAGTATCAAATGACTTCACTCATCTGTGGAGTATAAGAACAAAGAAAAAACAGCAGCTGTCTCACAGAACCCAAGAATGGACTAACAGTTACCAAAGGGAAAGGGACAGGGAAGGGAGGGATAAGGGGAGAAAGGGGCATTACCATTAGCACACATAATGTAGGGGGGTGGGGACATAGGGAAGCCAGTATATACAGAGAAGACAAGTAATGATTCTATAGCATCTTACTATGCTGATGAACAGTGACTATAATGGGGTAATTGGAGGAGGGGTCTTGATAATAGGGGGAGTCTAGTAACCATAATGTTGTTCAAGTAATTGTACAATAACAATATCAAAAAAAGAAAAAGTGTTAGGAAGAAAAAATTGATACAGTAAACATTACATATTATGTATACTCCTTTGCCTTTGGCCAGTATCTACATAAATGAGCAATTTCAAATCTCTGGTCCATGGATGAAACTTGATAAATAATTTTAGGCTGTGCAATACAATTCCAATCAAACAACTCATTTCCTTCACATTTCTTATGATGTACCAGAGAAATGGAATCTGGTCCATTTGGTACAATATTAAAATGACATTTAATGTTTACTCTTAATGCCTTAATTTTTTAATAAAATAGGTAATGAAGCATGCTATTTAATAAAAGCATTTATTGTGAACATTGTACACTGTAGTTTCTTAATTTTATTTATGTTACAAGGAATTTAAAACACAATGTACCTGGCCATTACTTCCTTTATAATTAATTAAATTATATGATTAAATGTCTCATGTGTAGTACTAATTATTTGTTGAGTCTATTACACCCTTTGGCTATATTTTTGCATTTGAAACAAATTGCATTACCCTCCTACTTGTCAAATGTTGATGGATTTAAATCCTACAGGGATTTAAAAGCCACTGTAATGTTTAAATTGTATTACAGATTGCAAAATGTATATGTACTGTGTATGAGTATGAATTTCTACTTAGGCTTAATATCAGACTTGTAACAATAATTATAACAATATAATAATCAGCAGCAGCAATAAGGCCTAACAAAAATATGGATATAAATATGGATATGGGAATTTATATAAATATAGTGGTTAAAGAGAGAAACAGATAATAATGCTTGCACTAGGTGTACTACTTTACACCTACACAAAACAAAAACCACACCAAAAAAATTCTCCAGAATTACTGGATGTTGAGAAAACAAGGACAAATTATAGGCTACCACATTAAGCCCTGAATAGCATTTATTGAGAATCATTCATGGAAATGTAACCAAACACATGGTTTCCCTCTTACCCATCATATACTAGAATATTTCATAGAAATCTAAAAGAACCAAATATTATACTCTAGACTTCAGGGGATATATACATAACAGAAAGGATGTTGTCAAGGCCCACCTTTGACCTTTTCATATGTAATATCTGCATTACAAGAATGGTCTGTTTCAAGAAATAACAAATGTTGGCAAGGATATGGAGGAAGGCAAACCCTCATGCACTGTTGGTGAGAATATAAGTTGGTGCAGCCATGATGAAAAAGAGTATGGAGGTTTCTCAAAGAGTTAAAAATAGAAATATCATATGACCCAGTAATTCCATTTCTGGAAATTTACTCAAAAACAACAAAAACACTAATTTGAAAAGATATATGCATCACTATGTTCATCATAACATTATTTACAATAGTCAAGATGTGGAAGCAACCTAAGTATCCATCAATAAATGAATGAAGAAAGAAGACATGGTATTCATAAACAAGGGAATACTACTCAGCCATAAAAAATAATTAAATCTTGCCATTTGTAACAACCTGGATGGACCCAGAGAGTATTATGCTGGTCAGACAGGGAAGACAAATACCATATGATTTTACTTATATGTGGAATCTGAAACAACAAAACAAATTGACAAACAAAACAAACAGACTCAAATACAGACTCAAATAGAGAACAAAAGAGTGGCTGCCATGGCAAGGGGGAAGGAAAAAATAGGTGAATGAGATAATTTCCATTTATAAAAATAATAAATAAATCATAGAGATTAAAACTATGGTATAGGGAATATAGTCTATAATGTAATATGTACAGTGACAGTTGGTAATTACACTTAACATGGTGAGCATTTTGTTATGTACGTACCTGTTAAATCACTATGTTGTATATCTAACACCAATATACTGTATGTCAACTATATGTCAATAAATAATAAATAAAAGAATGGTTTGTTTTTGTCTTAAGGCACTTGGTTTAAGACAAACCTCATTCTGTGGTTTCAGGGAGAAGTAAAATGATAATCTTTCCTCTTAACTTCTTTAACCAGTTGGAATCTCTGGAAACAGGTACTGAGTTGGAATAGAAATGCAAATTCTTTATTGGGAAGTAACACGTATTAAAAGGAAGCAGAATTGGGCTGGGGTTGTCGTCCCATTGCAATTCAAACCTGACAAACTCTTTGCCAACTCAATGGGAAGCTTATTAGCAGAATTCCACCTTGCTCAGTCATGGATTTTGGTTCAATCTCAGACAGAAAACCATCCCCTCAGTTTGAAAGCTGAGGCAAACAATCAATGGCCTCACAGACTATCACAGGGGCTATCAGCTAACCAATGGTCCTTTCGGGTTGGCAGCACATACTTTCCTGAAGGGAGATCTAAGCAGCACAATTCCATGTCTGCCACATTTCTCAGTAAAATCTTAATGAGATGCATTCCTAGTTCAGGATTCAAAACCTTTTGGTTTCAATTCCATGATGTGTCAGGGCTGCAGATTCGCTTCTTTCCATAACCCTCTTCAAAACAGATTTCAAGGAGGTTCTCCCCATACCTCCACATGCTATGTAGTACACATCCCGCCAGCCCCACTTGCCAACCTGGAGGAGGGCTTTTCCTAACAAACAATACTTCCTGTACCCAACAGCTTTTTTTTCTTTTTTTTTTTCAAAGAGGAAAAGGTCACTTTCCTTTTTTTCACAAGATTTACAAGAGATTGTATCCCATTGATTCCTCCTGTGTCATACAATTAAACATGTCTGCCATGCCCTAAGTAGCCAAACCTTTGCAGTCATACACATTTTACCAATTTCATGATATCTGTAGAAATACAGACATTTGAATCCCTTCCTATGAATCACACAGATGGGTGAGAGCATTGCATTACTAGCCTCAGGACTTTGTTGGGGTTGATAGGAGATCCTTGTTTGTTTAAAGTTAATTACGTCTATCTTCCATAATTTTCTTATATTTCTCAATGCCACCTGGGAAAATAAACTTAATTTCCTATATTTGAGGGTTTCATATAAACAACAAGTAGAAGAAAAACCATGTTAGTGGTTTAATATTTGGCTCTGAAAGCTCTTACTACTCCTCTGTACCCAGAGTTCCTGAATTCGAGTGTCTTACAGAACAAATTTCTATACAGTTGTGTAAGCTGGGTCCTGCCCTTGGGCACTGAATGCACAGTGGGCACAGTTACATGCAGGGATTCTGATGGGTCCTCCTTCTCCTAGGGCAGCTTATTTGAATTCTCTAGGCCTTGTTATTTTTTTTTTTCTTTTCTCTCTCTCTCTTTGTGGAACTGTGATAATAATTTTATCCATTTCATAGAATAATTGTAAGGCTCAAGTGAAGTAGTTCCTGTAAAGGATCAGCACTCACCCAACACAGTAAACACAATGTTAAATACCATTGGTACTATCAGGATATCAACTGTACAAGAACAAAACAGTTCAGGCTTTTTTACATTATGATGTTCAGATTACAAGGAATTCCATGGCATGACCCATCCAATGGAGGCAATAAACTCAGTATGTACAATTCATATATTTATGAATAATCTAAGAATAGTGATCCCACTTGTGTGTCATAACCTCTGATACTAATGATAGTGGTAAAAACAATAGTTTAAATGATTTTTAAGTCTATATTTATCAATCTGAATTATCTATTATCCACCATTATTAACTCAGACCCCTAGAGATCACACTCTTTTTCATTTGTTTAGTAATTGGCTATATGAGTTTTGATTCTTCTACAACCATTATATTGCCATCGTTTTGGTCTCTGGGAATATAATTTAATCTTCTATTATGGGTAAATAGAATGTTTTATCTTATTTCCTGTCTAGAAAGAGGAAACATACAAGGACATTAAAATAAAATATCTAACTATTTGTATTGGCACTGGAGGGAGACATAATTTTCATTAACAATTTTCCTCTACTTTGTCCATCCTCTTTTTACCAAAACATTAAATAAAATACTCAATTGTGCAGGACAAAAGATGGTGTGTATCTTTGTGCATGTATGTATATGCATTCATGTGTGGCATTTACTTTCTCAGAACAGCAGTTACAAAGAAAGTACAGCATGTTTTAAATCACAAATTTAAAAACTAAGTGAATAATGCACTTAATATGATCTCTTTCCAGAAAAACAATTTACATTTACAAAATGAATCTAGTTATTACAATATGAATCAAGAATAGGGTGAGGATATTTTTATCTCTGGAGAAGAATGTATATATTAAATTCATGAGAGCTAGTTTAATTGTTTACTAATAAAATTATGTGCTTGCCAATTTTTGAAACTGGTATCACATGTAAAAATATATAGTTTACACATAGGACTCTTGCTGAATTTTTAACACATACAAATATAAAAAGATAGCATGAAAATCATATACAAATACATGGGGTTATCTAGATACCTATTAAATATCTTCAATTTTCTGAGCCAGTTTGGGTGCTTGGAAATACAAAGATGAATTATTTTTTAAAACCTTTCACTTAAGAAATACACATTATTGACAGCTACATATATTTTATGAATTGTTCAACAAAATATTTGGGCAGATTTTAATAAAATATAATTTATATATATAAATATATATATTAGTATCAATTAGAACACAACATTAAGAGCAGGTGGTAGGAGACTGTGCAGAGCTTGAAATGGTAGCAGCAAAGATAGATTACAAAAGTGTCACTCAGGCTCAAGAGGTTTATAAACGAATGAACAAGTTCTAAATTAGAAGCTGAAGTCCTAACTGGCAAAATCAAACATAAAATCCAATTGGTTCCTTAATTATAATTGTTCTTGATTATCTATATTATTTTACATATAATCACATTCTAGCTCTAAGCCAGCCTTAGATGTAAGTTCCTTGAAACTACTAGAAAACCACAAGGAAAGTAGTAAGCTGAAAAGAACAAAGAGAACACAAACCAAAAAAAGGACAAAATATTTTGAAATTCAAACAACAAGGAAAAGAACCGTCTATTTCTAGCTCAAACCAAATTTGCTTCTAAGAAATGGGAGGGCAAGGCTTCTAACACCACCCTTGATCTCATCACTGCCTTCTTTATTTGAATAGAGTTTGGCCTTGGCATTCTTTAAATGAAACATCTTGCTAGAGATTCAGGTCTGGATTAATGACTAAAAGAAGGATACCTAATCATGAATCTGCCCTCATCTGGCCACATGAGTTTGGATGATCTGATTCACCTTTACAAGATAAAGGTTCCTCACATGTAAAATGAGAGAAAGAGGTTCAATAGCCTTGAAAAGAAAGTACTTTAGACTCCAACAACTTACAAGTCTATTATTCTGATAGAGCTTCCGCTTTTTAAGTTCAGAATGGTACATAGAGAATACAATAAGAAACACACCAGAAATTCTCAAGTGGGTTTGCTATACAACTCTTGGCCAAATGGTATAGAGTTGTTAGCTAAAAAGTTTACCCTCTAGCAAAGCAGTATCAAATAGATTTATCAACACTTCTAATTTTCACCTTCTTGCAAAAGCATCTTTGTTCTCTGCACTTAAAAGAAATTGTTCCTATTAAATTGTTCCAAAGCTTAAGCAATAAATCAATTGTTGGTTTTTCAATTAATGCTATAATCATTAGTTATATTTTTTAAATAATGTCATCAGAAGGACCATCATAAATGACCTAACTACCTAGGAAAGTTCATAAGCAAATGGGAACATTACAAAAAATAAAAACACTAGATACAGTATATCATTTTGCTATCTCTCCAAGTTGTTCTTCAGCAAATAGAAGACCTGTTATTTCCTACTCTTCCTAAAAGAAAAAGACAGAGAGATAAAAAGAAATCATCTGTTAAATTGTAATTCTGCCTTTGATATCTTTTATTCTGGGAAGCCCCTCATACTATATGCCACCCATGCCGATAGTTACTTCCCTTGCAGACATAGGACAAAGATTAAAACATTCTTTTTAAGAGTCTTTTCTTATTATTACCTTTCCACATGTAGAGAGGATGACTTAATTTCTGGAAATGCCATATGTATAAGCTTTACGAGAAAGAATGTTGTTTGGGGGAAAGAGAGGCATTCGCACTTGGAACGGTGCTTACTAATTTTTGACTGAGAATCCCTGAAAATCCCTAAAACACTTCATCTTTGTCCCTTTTGAGAAAGGATAGACCACAAACTTAAAAAAAATTGCTTTCCAGACATAAATTATCACCCAAAGCCACCAAAGTGTTAACACATTTATAAGCAATAATATGGGAATGTTACTCACTGAAAGAAATCAATCCTCTCTCTAGATTCTGAGTGATTACTTATTAAGAGATTTCCTTTAGATAAAATACTTAACAAGCCTTGGTTATAAAATGGGGATGACAATTATTATTAGGCTAAAATGAAAAGATAAGATAAACTTTCAAAGCTCTGACTAGTTTTAAGATAAAGGATATTATTCCTCAAGATATCCAATGTTGTTAACAGCAAACCATTCTTGGGGGAGTTGATGAAACAACTGGACAAAATAAGTAAGAATAGAGAATATTTTAATAACATAATTAATCAAATTGACCTAGTTGATGTTAATAGAACACTATACCAACAACTGTTGAATATACCTTCTTTTCAAAAAGACCTATGTGCAAAATAAGCCATAGTCTAAGACATATGTGAAACTTCAATAAATTTCAAAGAATTTTTAAAATATAGCCTATCTCTGAGAACTTGGAATTGAATTATAAATCAAACAAAGATACCCAAAACAAACAAATATTTCATAATTAAGGAGAACTTTACTTAAAATGAAAGAAAATTAAAGATGATGAAAACACAACATATCAAAATGGATGGGATGTAGCTGATGCAATCTGTAGAGGGGAATTTATTGCTTTAATTCCTCTAACAGAAAATAAGAAAAAAGTCAATAATACTCTTCAGATTTCTTGTATGTGCCTAGTTAAAGAAGAGCAAATCAAACTAAGGTAAGTAGCATAGCAAATAACAGAGATAAGAGAATAAATCAATGAAGTACATCACATAGAAAAATAAATATTGGTTCTATAGAAATACAAATAAACTTGATAAACTCCTAGAGATATTATGAAAAGAAAAAAGAAAAAAAACATAAATTGGTAATAACAGAAATGAAGAAATTGCTATATATCCTAAAAACATCAAAGGATAAAAAGAACACGTTTATACCAGTAAATCAAACAATTTATATAAAACTGACAAAGTTCCTGAAAAACAACTTACCAAACTTACAACAGATGAAAAAGGAAGCATGAATAACTTTATAGCTGCTAACATGAGGTATACAGTACTTTAATAATGAGATATTCAAATGAACAATTGGGACATACAAAGAAGCTCAACCATATAAATTATCAAGAAAATTAAAACCAGATGCTATCACTATAAATCACTAGAATTGTTAGAATTAGAAAGACAGACCACTTTTCAGTGATATGGAGCTCCCAGAACTCTCGTGCATTGCCATTGGATATAAAATGCTATGATTTCTTTGGAAATAATTATTCAGTGTTTTATGAAGTTACACAAGCCTTTACTATATAAACCATTCATTCTATTCTCAAGCATTTACACAAGAGAAATAAAAATATGTGTGTACGTAAGAACGGGTACAAGAAAGTTTACAGAACTTTTAATTATAATAGTTCCAAGTTGGAACAAACTTAAATTTTCATCCACAGGTGAACCAAAAAACTATATTCATGCAATAAAATTGTATTTATAAATTAAAAAGAATAATTTATTTGAATATATACAACTACATTAATGAGTAGAATACACTGATTTCATTAACATGAAATTCTAGAAGAGGCCAAGGTAATCTACACAAAAGAGAGCAGATCAGCGGTTAATGGGGCAGGACCTGTGGGGCACTGGCTGCAGAGGGAGCACGAGGGAATATTCTGAGATGATTAAAAAGTTCTGCATCTTGATTTTGGTGGTGGCCTCATGCCTGCTTATATTTGTTAAAACTCTTCAAACTGCATACTTACAATCATCACATTTTATCGAAATTTTACCTCAAAATAACTGAATAAACACATTGAAGTATACACAAATAATACTTTAAAGGTAACTTTGCAAAACATAAGTACTCAGAATGAACAGTGATATTTTTACTCTTGCTCTTTTTACCATTGAAGGATTGGAAAGACAAAATGTCTCACTGGCTAAAGATGGAGACTAGAAACCTGAAGACTACGTATTCTGAATAAGGATATCAGGGGAATGACTCTATGAGTCACTAAGAAACTACTTTCAATCTCTCCAACTCTGGGTTTGCAATGGCTACCAGACTCACCATGTAGTAAGCACTTGTTTTAATATTAAGCAGAATCTCAAACCTAAGAGAGGTAAAAGTATAAAATTGTATAAATCTCTGAGATAAATGTGTTTCCCATACTGCATTTTTTAATTAGTTTTATTTTGGTATCATTAATCTACAATTACATGAAGGACATTATGTTTACCAGGCTCCCCCCTTCACCAAGTCCCCCCCACATACATGTAAACAGTCACTGTCCATCAACATAGTATGATGCTGTAAAATCACTACTTGTCTCCTCTGTGTTGCACAGCCCTCACTGTGCCCCCCCCACACTATACATGCTAATTGTAATGCCCCCTTTCTTTTTTCCCACCCTTATCCCCCACGACCCAACCATCCTCCCCAGTCCCTTTCCCTTTGGTACCTGTTAGTCCATTCTTGGGTTCTCTGAGTCTGCTGCTGTTTTGTTACTTCAGTTTTCTTTTGTTTTTATACTCCACATATGAGTGAAATCATTTGGTACTTGTCTTTCTCCGCCTGGCTTATTTCACTGAGCATAATACCCTCTACCTCCATCCATGTTGTTGCAAATGGTGGGATCTGTTTTTTTCTTATAGCTGAGTAATATTCCATTGCGTATATGTACCACATCTTCTTTATCCATTCATCTACTGACGGACATTTAGGTTGCTTCCATATCTTGGCTATTGTAAATAGTGCAGCGATAAACATAGGGGTGCATCTGTCTTTTTCAAACTGGAGTGCTGCATTCTTGGCATAAATTCCTAGAAGTGGAATTCCTGGGTCAAATGGTATTTCTATTGTAAGCATTTTGAGGAAACTTCACACCGCTTTCCACAATGGTTGAACTAATTTACATTCCCACAAGCAGTGTAGGAGGGTTCCCCTTTCTCCACAACCTCACCAAAATTTGTTGTTGTTTGTCTCTTGGATGGTAGCCATCCTTACTGGTGTGAGATGATATCTCATTGTGGTTTTAATTTGCATTTCTCTGATGACAAGCGATGTGGAGCATCTTTTCATGTGTCTGTTGGCCATCTGAATTTCATCTTTAGAGAACTGTCCACTCAGCTCCTCTGCCCATTTTTTAATTGGATTACTTGCTTTTTGTTTGTTGATGTGTGTGAGCTCTTTCTATATTTTGGATGTCAAACCTTTATCGGATCTGCCATTTATGAATATATTCTCCCATACTGTAGGAAACCTTTCTGTTCTACATACTGTAGGATACCTTTCTGTTCTATTGATGGTATCCTTTGCTGTACAGAAGCTTTTCAGCTTGATATACTCCCATTTGTTCATTTTTGTGTTTGTTTCCCTTGCCAAGGGAGATATGTTCAAGAAGAGGTCACTCATGTTTATGTCTAAGAGATTTTTGCCTATTTTTTTTCTAAGAGTTTTATGGTTTCATGACTTACATTCAAGTCTTTGATCCATTTCGATGCTTACAAGAATATTTTGTGTATGGGGTTAGACAGTGATCCAGTTTCATTCTCTTACATGTAGCTGTCCAGTTTTGCCAGCACCAGCTGTTGAAGAGACTGTGATTTCTCCATTGTATGTCCATGGCCCCTTTATCGAATATTAGTTGACCATATATGTTTGGGTTAATGTGTGGAGTCTCTATTCTGTTCCATTGGTCTGTGGCTCTGTTCTTGTGCCAGTACCAAATTGTCTTGATTACTGTGGCTTTGTAGTAGAGCTTGAAGTTGGGGAGTGAGATACCCCCCACTTTATTCTTCCTTCTCAGGATTGCTTTAGCTATTCGGGGTGTTTGGTGTCTCCATATGAATTTTTGAACTATTTGTTCCAGTTCATTGAAGAATGCTGTTGGTAGTTTGATAAGGGATTGCATCAAATCTGTATATTGCTTTGGGCAGGATGGCCATTTTGACGATATTAATTCTTCCTAGCCAGGAGCATGGGATGAGTTTCTATTTGTTAGAGACCTCTTTAATCTCTCTTAGGAGTGTCTTATAGTTTAAAGGGTACAGGTCTTTTACTTCCTTGGTTAGGTTTATTCCTAGGTATTTTATTCTTTTTGATGCTATTGTGAATGGAATTGTCTTCCTGATTTCTCTTTCTATTAGTTTATTGTTAGTGTATAGGAAAGCCACATATTTCTGTGTGTTAATTTTGTATCCTGCAACTTTGCTGAATTGCAATACTAGCTCTAGTAGTTGTGGAGTGGAGTCTTTAGGGTTTTTTATGTACAATATCATGTCATCTGCAAATAGTGACAGTTTGACTTCTTCTTTAGCAATTTGGATTCCTTGTATTTCTTTGTTTTGTCTAATTGCCATGGCTAGAACCTCCAATACTATGTTGAATAACAGTGGGGAGAGTGGGCATCCCTGTCTTGTTCCTGATCGCAGAGGAAAAGCTTTCAGCTCCTCACTATTCAGTAGGATGTTGGCTGTGGGTTTATCATATATGGCCTTTATTATGTTGAGGTACTTGCCCTCTATACCCATTTTCTTGAGAGTTTTTCTCATTAATGGATGTTGAATTTTGTCAAATGCTCTTTCAGCATCTATGGAGATGACCACGGGGTTTTTGTCTTTCTTTTTGTTGATATGGTGGATGATATTGATCAATTTTCGAATGTTGTACCATCCTTGCATCCCTGGGATGAATCCCACTTGGTCATGGTGTATGATCCTTTTGATGCCTTTTTGAATTCGGTTTGCTAATATTTTGTTGAGTATTTTTGCATCTACGTTCATCAGGGATATTGGTCTGTAGTTTTCTTTTTTGGTGGGGTCATTGCCTGGTTTTGGTATTAGGGTGATGTTGGCTTCATACAATGAGTTTGGGAGTATTCCCTCCTCTTCTATTTTTTGGAAAACTTTAAGGAGAATGGGTATTATGTCTTCTCTGTATGTCTGATAAAATTCCGAGGTAAATCCAACTTGCCCGGGGGTTTTGTTCTTTGGTAGTTTTTTGATTACCGCTTCAATTTTGTTGCTGGTAATAGGTCTGCTTAGATTTTCTGTTTCTTTCTGGGTCAGTCTTGGAAGGTTGTATTTTTCTAAGAAGTTGTCCATTTCTCCTAGGTTTCCCAGCTTGTTAGCATATAGGTTTTCATAGTACTCTCTAATAATTCTTTGTATTTCTGTGGGGTTCGTTGTGATTTTTCCTTTCTTGTTTCTGATTCTGTTGATGTGTGTTGACTCTCTTTTCCTCTTAGTAAGTCTTGCTAGAAGCTTATCTATTTTGTTTATTTTCTCGAAAAACCAGCTCTTGGTTTCACTGATCTTTGCTATTATTTTATGCTTCTCAATTTTATTTATTTCTTCTCTGATCTTTATTATATCCCTCCTTCTGCTGACCTTATGCCTCATTTGTTCTTCTTTTTCCAATTTCGATAATTGTGACATTAGACCATTAATTTGGGATTGTTCTTCCTTCTTTAAATATGCCTGGATTGCTATATATTTTTCTCTTAAGACTGCTTTCGCTGCGTCCCAGTGTAGTTGGAGCTTTGTGTTGTTGTTGTCATTTGTTTCCATATATTGCTGGATCTCCATTTTAATTTGGTCACTGATCCATTGATTATTTAGGAGCATGTTGTTAAGCCTCCATGTGTTTGTGAGTCTTTTTGCTTTCTTTGTACAATTTATTTCTAGTTTTATGCCTTGGTGGTCTGAAAAGTTGGTTGGTAGGATTTCAATCTTTTGGAATTTACTGACGCTCTTTTTGTGGCCTAGTATGTGTCTCTTCTGGAGAATGTTCCATGTGCACTTGAGAAGAATGTTTATCCTGTTGCTTTTGGATGTAGAGTTCTGTAGATGTCTATTAGGTCCATCTGTTCTAGTGTGTTGTTCAGTGCCTCTGTGTCCTTACTTATTTTCTGTCTGTTGGATCTGTCCTTTGGAGTGAGTGGTGTGTTGAAGTCTCCCAAAATGAATGCATTGCATTCTATTTCCTCCTTTAATTCTGTTAGTATTTGTTTCACATATGTTGGTGCTCCAGTATTGGGTGCATATATATATTTATAATGGTTATATCCTCTTGTTGGACTGAGCCCTTTACCATTATGTAATGTCCTTCTTTATCTTTTGTTACGTTCTTTATTTTGAAGTCCATTTTGTCTGATACTAGTATTGCAACACCTGCTTTTTTCTCTCTGTTCTTTGCATGAAATATGTTTTTCCATCCCTTGACTTTTAGTCTGTGCATGTCTTTGGGTTTGAGGTGAGTCTCTTGTAAGCAGCATATGGATGGGTCTTGCTTTTTTATCCATTCTATTACTCTGTGTCTTTTGATTGGTGCATTCAGTCCATTTACATTTAGGGTGATTATTGAAAGGTATGTACTTATTGCCATTGCAGGCTTTAAGTTTGTGGTTACCAAAGGTTCAAGTTTAGCTTCTTTACTATCTTACTGTCTAACTTAACTCGCTTATTGAGCTATTATAAACACGGTCTGATGATTCTTTATTTCTCTCCCTTCTTATTCCTTCTCCTCCCTTCTTCATATGTTCGGTTTTTGTTCTGTGCTCTTTTTAGGAGTGCTCCCATCTAGCGCAGTCCCTGTAAGATGCCCTGTAGAGGTGGTTTGTGGGAGGCAAATTCCCTCAACTTTTGCTTGTCTGGGAATTGTTTATTCCCTCTTTCATATTTAAATGATAATCGTGCTGGATACAGTATTCTTGTTTCGAGGCCCTTCTGTTTCATTGCATTAAATATATCATGTCATTCTCTTCTGGCCTTTAGGATTTCTGTTGAGAAGTCTGATGATAGCCTGATGGGTTTTCCTTTGTAGGTGACCTTTTTTTCTCTCTGGCTGCCTTTAATACTTTGTCCCTGTCTTTGACCTTTGCTAGTTTAATTATTATGTGTCTTGGTGTTGCCCTCCTTGGATCCCTTGTCATGGGAGTTCTGTGTACCTCTGTGTTCTGAGAGGCCATTTCCTCCCCTAGTTTGGGGAAGTTTTCAGCAATTATTTCTTCAAAGACACTTTCTATCCCTTTTTCTCTCTTCTTCTTCTTCTGGTACCCCTATAATGCGGATATTGTGCAGTTTTGATTGGTCACACAGTTCTCTTAATATTATTTCATTCCTGGAGGTCCTTTTATCTCTCTCTGCATCAGCTTCTCTGTGTTCCTGTTCTCTGTTTTCTAGTCCATTAACGATCTCTTGCATCTCGTCCATTCAGCTTTGAAGTCCTTCCAGAGATTGTTTTATTTCTGTATTCTCCCTCCTTAGTTCTTGCATATTTCTCTGCAAGTCCATCAGCATGGTTATGACTTTTGTTTTGAATTCTTTTTCAGGAAGACTGGTTAAATCTATCTCCCCAGGTTCCTTCTCCGGGGATGATGTAGAAGATGTCAAAACTGTCTGGGTTAGTCCTGTCTGGATCAAATTTTTTTGCCTTTTCATGTTGATAGGTGCATTGGTGTGCTATTGACGCGTCTGTCCACTGGGAGAGTCAAGACTCTTTCCACTTGGCTCCTGGCCTTTCTTTACTGGGACCACTGGGACCCCTAGTGGCTTGTGTTGGGCAATTGCATGTAGTTTGGGTCTCTGTATCTTGCCCAGCTGGTATTGAGGAAGCTCCCTTGCTGTGGGCGTGACCAGCCTCAGGCTGCTGCTCTGCTATGGCAGGGCCCCGGAGGAGTAATGGATGGGGGATGCTGTTTGGCTGTTTACCTCCATAAGGGTTCTCAGAGCTGTTGCCCAGGGGGTTAGTGTGCCCGGAGTTCCCTGGAATTTCCAGAGGCTGGACTATGACCCGGGATGCCTCCATCCAGCTATGGGGTCCCTTCCCTTTAAAACTTTCAAAAAGCACTCGCTTTTCTTTATCACAGGGGCGCCGGCTTTGGGACCCACTCACAGGTCTTACTGTCCTCTTTCCCTTAGTATCCAAGAGCCCACGCATACACTGTGTGTGTGCTCTGGTGCGGATGGCTGGGGCCCGGTGTTTAGCAGTCCTGGGCTCCCTCTCCCTCCCCGCTCCGACTCCTCTCCTCCTGCTGGGAGCTGGGGTGAGGGGCCTCAGGTCCCGCCAGGCTGCGGCTTGTATCTTACACCTTTCACCAGGTGCTGGTTTCTCACAGGTGTGGATGTAGTCTGGCTGTTGTCTTGTGTCTTCTGATCTCTCTTTTAGTGATAGTTGTATTTGTTGTATTTTCAAAAACTTATATGTTTTTGGGAGGAGATTCCCACTGCCCTACTCACGCCGCCATCTTGACTCCGCCCTCTCCCATAATGCATTTTTTATAACTAAGACATTTTTACAAATAAAACACATAAGTCTTTCCCTTACCAGCCCTCAGAGAAGATGCCAAGCCTTTTCTCTAGAAAAGCCAGTTCCCTTTTTAGTGACCAGACTTGATATACTGTTTGAAAAGTAATATTCTACCATTAGGGAAAATAGGCAGGTCCTATCCTCTACACTATATAACTAACATCTTTCTCTGCTCTAACAAATTACCCAAAATGTGGGGAATTAAAAACAACACATATTTGTTGTTTTTTACTTCTCTATATTAGAAGTTGGAAATGGATCTCACTTGGTTAAAATCAGGATGTTAGCAGCAATGTATTCCTTCTGCAAGGTATAAGGGGAATCTATTTCCTTGATGTTCTCAAATAGTAATGACACTCCCTTCCATTTTCAAAGCCAGCAATGGCTGGTGGAGTCTTTTTTAAATTATATCCCATTATTATTGACTATTCTGCCTCCCTCTTTCACTTTTAAGGGTTCTTGTGATTATATTGGACCCATCCAGGTAATACAGAATAATCTTCTGATTTCAAGGTAATCTCATTAACAACCTTAGTTCTATCTGCAACTTTAATTCCCCCTTACCATGTACTACAACATATTTAGAGGTTCTAGAGATTAGGATGCAGACACATTTGGAGGAGGGGCATTATTCTGCCTACTATACACACTAAGGTTTTAAAAACACAAATAACTCTGAGTGATATGGAAAGACAAGGCCTCTAATGCTCTTGTACTAAGAATCTTGCCAAGTGTCATTCAGATGTAGCTGGAGATGAGAGACAGGACACACAAGACATAGAGAACAATTTTACTTGTTTCTTCCTTCCAGGCAAATGTATAGACAGAAAGCAGATTGGTGTTTATCTTGTACTGAGGATGGGGGTGGGGTTAACTGTAAGCAGGCATGAGAGAATTTTGGAGGGGGGGTAGTATGATTGTTCTAAAATGGGGTGTGGGGTGATCATAGATCTTTATAAATTTGATAAAAACTAGTGAACTCTGAATCTTACAGTATGTAAACAATACCTCAATAAGGATATTAAAATTTCCACTTTGCCTTCTTATACATACATTTTATTAAAATTATAAGAAAACTATCTGCTGAATAAAATACCTAGGAATAAACCTAACCAAGGAAGTGAAAGACCTATACTCTTAAAACTACAAAACACCAATGAGAGAAGTTAAAGAAGACATCAATAAATGGAAACACATCCCATGCTCATTGGTAGGAAGAATTAATGTCAAAATGGCCATCCTACCTAAAGCAATCTACAGATTCAATGCAATCCCTATCAAAATACCTCCAGCATTCTTTAGTGAACTAGAGCAAATAGTTCTAAAATTCATATGGAATCACAAAAGACCCCAAATAGCCAAAGTAATCCTGAGAAGGAAGAATAAAGCAAGGGGAATTACACTCTCTGACTTCAAGCTCTACCACAAACCCACAGTAATCAAGACAATTTGGTACTGGCACAAGAACAGATCCACAGACCAGTGGAACAGAGTAGGGAGTCAAGACACTAACCCAAGCATATATGGTCAATTAATATATGATAAAGGAGCCATGGATGCACAATGGGGAAATTACAGCCTCTTGAACAGCTCGTGTTGGCAAAACTGGACAGCTACATGTAAGAGAATGAAACTGGATTATTGTCTAAACCCATACACAAAAAAGTAAACTCAAAATGGATCAAAGACCTGAATGTAAATCATGAAACCAGAAAATTCTTTCCTGAACGCATCTCCTCGGGCAAGGTAAACAAAATAAAAAATGAATAAATGGGACTACATCATGCTAAAAAGCTTCTGCCCAGCAAAGGACACTATCAGCAGAATAAAAAGGCATCCTACAGTATGGGAGAATATGTTTGTAAATGACATATCTGAAAAGCGGTTAACATCCAAAATATATAAAGAACTCATATGCCTCAACACCCAAAAAGTAAATGACCCAATTAAAAAATGGGCAGATGATTTGAACAGACAATTCTCCAAAGAAATTCAGATGGCCAACAGACACATTAAAAGATGCTTCACATCACTAATTATCAGGGAAATGTAAATTAAAACCACAATGAGATATCATCTCATGCCCATTAGGATGGCCAACATAGAAAAGACTAGGAACAACAAATGCTGCTGAGGATGCGGACAAAGGGGAATCCTCCTACACAGCTGGTGGGAATGTAAGCTATTTCAACCACTGTGGAAAGAAAGCAGTATGGAGGTTCCTCAAAAAAATCATAATAGAAATATCATTTGACCCAGGAATTCCACTCCTAGGAATTTACCCTAAGAATATGGAAGCCCAGTTTTAAAAAGACAGATGCACCCCTATGTTTATCACAGACTTAAATATTAAATATTTACAATAGTCAAGAAATGGAAGCAACCTAAGTGTCCATCAGTAAATGAATGGATAAAGAAGATGTGGTCCATATACACAATGGAATATTATTCAGCTATAAGAAGAAAACAAATCCTACCATTTGCAACAACATGGATGGAGCTAGAGGGTATTATGCTCAGTGAAATAAGCCAGGCAGAGAAATACAAGTACCAAATGATTTCACTCATCTGTGGAGTATAAAAGAACAAAGCAAAAAATGAAGGAACAAAACAGCAGCAGATTCACAGAACCCAAGAATGGACTAACAGTTGCCAAAGAGAAAGGGACTGGGTGTGGGGGGATGGATGGGAAGGGAGAGAGAAGGGGAATAAGGGGCATTATGATTAGCACACATAATGTAGCTGGGTGGGCACGGGGAAGGCAGTATAGCACAGAGAAGACAAGTAGTGATTCTATAGCATCTTACTACGTTGATGGACAGTGACTGTAATGGGGTATGTGGTGGGGACTTGATAATGGGGGGAATCTAGTAATCACAATGTTGCTCATACTTCTATGTTAATAATACCAAAATAAAAAAATTTTTTAGTAAAAAAAAATATATATATATAAATAAATAAATGAAAACTACTTGATGTAGCTGAATATCTAAAAGGCATGAGACAGAGGTACTCCCTTTTTGAGCTTTTTTAAATTTGTCCATTTCTTCTACTTTTGCTAAAAAATACACTTTTTCCTCAGACTTAAATATTAAAGAGACAAATAAGCATTAATCTTCAAAGAATTTGTGCATGTTTTCAGATTTGAGGAATTTCCTACAGGTCTCCTTGGCAGCAGAAAACCATGTGAAATCACAGCTCTCTGGGAAATGACCCAAGGGTATCACCTTGCTAACATCCTTCAAGAGTACTTACTGAGTGTCATTTTTCAAGGACTCAAATGAGCCACCATACATGTAGACTTTTGCTGATACCCTTTTCTCTTCACACCAGGTGATCGCGTCTTGCCAAAGTCATAGGGCTACAAGAGTGAAGTGGAAATCCTTGCTGACTACGTTCTCTAAATGTGATCAGGAATGGCACCAAATAAAAGTTCTTTCTTTTTCCTCCTTTTCCCACCATTCCATTCACAAATAAACTATGCTAAAGATATGACCAGAGAGCAGAGTTTTGAGAATGCATGACCTGAAGAGGAGGCACAGAGCTACTCACACACCCTCCCAACATGCAGCAGGCTAATATGGCATTGAGCTGCAACACAGATCAGGCAGGAAGCCTTCACTAATGTTCTATATGCCTGGAATAACACACTCCATCCTCTCTTCTCTGGTCATTCATGTATTTCCAGTTTCTGCTAAAAAGTTACTTATTTAGAAAGCTCTTCATCTGTTATTCTGCCAGTCATTATCTTTGTCACATATTAAAGTTATGTGCTCATTTGTATGATTAGACTGTCTGCATTCATCACCTTGTACATTATCATATATATAACATTTCACATACAGCCTGCAACACAGAATATGTTACATAAGTATTTACTGATTAAATGAATAGATATGGAAATGATTGAAATTACAGTGTCAGAAGACATGATGTGCCATTTATTAGATATTGATTATAGGGCAAACCACTTAACATTGCTTCAGGTTCCTCATCTCTAAAATGGGAAAATAACTTCTTTTGCTTTTATTAAAGAGTTACATGAAGTACTTCCATTTAAAAAATAAAAAATGAATTAATTAAAATTTTTAAAAACCTAGAGACAAATATGAGGAGCAGATGTTCTTGATAGCAAATTATCAATAAAATTATGTTAAGGACTTTTTTTTAAGTTAACTTTGGAAACATCTAAACCCCACAGAAAGACAAGAAATATACATCCTATCAAGAAACACAGTAGATAAGTTAACCCACAGGAAGTAATGAATTGCTAATTTTTGCTATTAACCTATATTTACTAAGTCAAAGAAAATAACCCATAAGAACTTTATATATAGATCCAAACTATGGACAGAGAAGTTTCAGTGCCTCAGCATCTCTTTTCCTTTGATATATGGTTTATCCAGCAGTGTGGATGTATTGAATTAGCAAAGTTTTAAGTTTTACTCCATCCCAGGCTTTCCTGCTCGTGCTATAACTCAGCAGGTGGTGAAATGCTCAGGTGCCCTCTTAGAGCAAACGTGGCTGAGGGAAGTTGCAACCAGATCAACATTCCCAGTATTTAATAAGTGACATCCAGAATATTATCCCAGGTGTCACAACTGCAAGCCTTGAAATTAGTCATATGCCCTGAAAGAATGTTGTATAACTAGGCAATTCCATCAAAACTAACTTTTATCTACTGAGTGGTAGATAATACAGGGAGACAGAATCTTTTGGATTATTGATTTCATATAGAATTGCAAATCAAAGCATCACTGATTCATTTTCTTTTAATATCTTCAACTCTCAACCATGCATTTCTCTGAATTTAATCATAGCCTGTTGGTAAATAAAACTGCAGGATAATTTCAGAAATGGTGGGTGTCAATTGTGGAAGGTAGTGGCAGTTCAGGAAAATGATATCTGTGAGAATTGCAATTACATAATTCTTACCTTAGCTATATTCCATAGCTCTATCATTCGTCTTTCTTTCTGCTACCCACAGGTTCATTACCTAGAGGAATAAAAATAAAGAAATACAGAGTCTTTGGTTAAGGTCTCTGAAACAATTCTTCAGTGATTCAAACTAAGGCTATCTTTCTCACTTAATGCTTAATAAAAGTCACAGGTAATGTATACTTCAATTGCTGCATAAGTGCAGTATAAGTTGTTCTCAAGAAAGCAAATATTTAACCCATCGAGAGGAAAACATTCAAAAAACTATCTTAGCTAACATTTTTACTCCTCGGTATATCTCTCTAATACATATCTAATTTGACTTGTGTGCAATTTGATCAGCTTTGTCCAGAATTCTACCTCTTTGTTGTTTTATAGGTAATCCAGGGGTTTGACACCCTTATTTACCCAAGGTTGGTCTTAACCTTAAGAATACTACTTCGACAGTCATCTGTTACAATCTTATTAAAGGATTTTTGGAAATTACTAAAAGTCTCTCCAAATTTTCTCTCAGCTAGCCAAATTCCAATGTAAGTGGTTCATTCTTTGCCTGAGATTAGTTGCACTAACAAGTTTGATACCTGAAATTAATTATAAGCTAGTAGTATCTTAATTTATCTAATCACTTCCTGTCAGGAAACACAGTGGAGAAGTTAATCATAAGGGAGTGATAAAATGCTTATAAGATATTCAATAACTAACAGCTATCAAACACTCCATTCCAGCCACTATATGAGGCACTTAAATGAAATACAATGCTAAACAATATTATATCCAAACCAAAGGGCCCTGTTACAATGAAATGACTTAATTAGAGGTCTCTGAGGACACCAATGAATGAACTAGGAAACCAGTTATCTGATTTTCACTTGGTAAACTTTATCATCAGATTTGCAAGAGTCTACTTATAGAAGTACCCAAAATTCAAATAATAAAACTTCAAGGTTCTCTATGGCAGCTGAAATTCATGCACTATTCCAAAAAGAAATGTATCTGCTCTATTCTTTTTCCTACAGATACAACTGTCATAGATTTGATGCTGATTCATAATTTGTCCCTTTATTGCTTATTTTGAAACTTTCACTTGACTTGAATCTGGATTATAACAAAGAATTTGGCTTTTCAGTAAACTGCCTATTTGAAACACTGGGAGAAACAGATAAATCACATCCCTTTTATAGGTCACATCAGAATTATGCCCAATAACATTGGTGCTAAGTAATAAATTTGGCAGTTTCAATGTTTTCAAGATGTGATGATTGTCATGTAAGTATGTGCTAATTGGATTCATTTTCTCAAGCTATCTCTAAAATGTATGTATGGTTTGAATATAGTGTTTAAATAATAAAAGTATACATAAATAATTAAAAGTATATTTATGCATGTTTCTATATGTTACATGACTTCACCCTCCCAACTCTTGAAAATTTGAAACAATTTTAATTTTTACTGTGGAAAGCTTCAAAAAACATTTAAAAATCATTTCATAGTCAATATTGCTTCATTAACATCTCCAACCAGGGGATATTTCATATTCAAGTTTGCTTCTGAATAATTTCGCCATGACCCTAGCAGAAGCCTTTGATAAGTCTCTTACTATCTGATATGATAATATGTTCCAGGATTACCTTGTACATTTTTTTGCATCCTGACCCAGAAAAAAAAAAAACATTTCTCCAAGGAGCACTATTCCTTTTATTGGAAAATGCTATATAGACACTACATCTTAAGAGGCTAAAGATTCCTAGTGGTTGGTCATTGTTTTCTAGCTTTTTTCAGTGAACAAAGATGAATAAATACTAATTTTAAACAGCAAAATACATGTCACTCCCAATTAAATTAAAAACTACAGGATTTTACTTAATCCTTTCAATTTTACAAGGGTATCAAACTTTTTCCCATGCTTAAAATCCTATCCTCAACACCAACATAAATACTTGCTTTATTGCACAATACACACACACACAAAGTGTACCTAATATATATAACAAATATATATACAGCAGTCTTAGAATAGCAATAGCAATACTTCAACTAACACCAGGATTGCTAAAACAGTGTCATGTATTTTTGCCTTCTTATGATCTTATTGAATACTCCACTAGGCAAGCATAGATAAATTACTGGATTTAAAACCACCTCAAGTAATCCCTCCCTGGATGGTAAAACTCTGAATTGATACATGGGGTCATTCATTTAATTTAGCTTTCAATTTTATGTGTTGCTTTTATTTAAATTCATCTTATAATTATTAAAAAAGTAGCATGGTTCCCAAGTTAAGGGTAAAGAAAAGATATTTAGACAAGCACAGCTACTTTATCTCTTCCAGCTTCTTTCTTTCCTAATAGTACCCATTGTTTTTAGTTTTTTTTCTTCCATTTTCAAAAATATAAATATATTACACACACACACAAATCCCTTTAGATAACGGTAGCATACATTTTTCCATCTTTCTTTTTATAGTTAAAGATATATACTAGAGATCACACTTATAATGAATACTAATACTAATTCCTGCATGGTATTAAGTTATTATATGGTTATACCATAGTTGATTTAACTAGTCCTTAACTGATGAACATTTGTTTCCAGAATGCTCTTTTAAAAACTGCTGTAATGGACAGCCTTGCATATGTATCTTTTTATAATTCTTCTACATGCCAGAGATTTCTATAAGTGAAATTTCTGGATCAAGGGGTGACTGTTTACGTCACATTGCTAGAAATTTTGAAGTTATGCACAGAAATACTGTACCATTTCATATTCTTACCAGAAATTTACAAATCAATCAGCTTTTTTTATTTATATGGAAACTGATATTCAAAAATTTAAATGAATTTAGAAAACTCATTCTTTTACCAGTCTTTTTATAGTCTGTCACAAAAGTGTCCATTTGGAGATACTGTACATCCTGCTTAAAATACCAGCTCAAGAAATGTAAACTAAAAAATAGGGCCAGAAATACTGTAATGTGGCATGACAATATATGTCTTGTGAGCACTTCTTCCTAGAGTTTTGTAGCAGCCACTGAATGGCATTAAGAAATGAAGTGACCTGACTAGATTCATAGTTAGAAAAATATTTCTACAAATAACTCAGATATTTCAGGTTGCAATGTAAAGAATGAATTCATCTGGTAGAGAGAGAATGTGGATTTTAATAAAAGATGAAAGGCTGGTAAGTTGCAGAAATGAAAAGATAAATGATTACGATAGAGTGAATTATGCAACACTGTCCACCCATCCCTACCCTGGCCCTGCCAATTCTGTATTGAGGTCCTAACCTTCAATGTGACTGTATTTGGAGATTGGGCTTTCAGGACATAATTAAGATTAAATGAGGTCTGAGGGTAGGATTCCAATCTGATAGGTCTGGTGACCTTAAAAGATCTCCCCAGCCCTCTCTGCACACATGGAGGAAAGGCCATATAAGGACATAGAGAGAAGGCAGCCATCTACAAACCAAGAAGAAAGCTCTCATTAGAAACCAAGAAGAAAGCTCTCATAGAAACCAGATATGCTGGCACCTTGATCTTAAGACTTCCCAGCTTCTAGAAATGTGAAAAATAAACATCTGTTGTTCAAGACACCAAGTCCATGGTATTTTATTATAAGAGCTCAAGCCAACTAATACAAGGGTCAAATGGACTAGATTAAATAGTAGCAACACTTCTCTCATTCTAGGGGAGACAGTGTATTAATCAGGAGAAAAAGGTACTTCTATATGTGCAGTCCCTTCAAATGTCTCCTTTCCACTGAGAAAGAGTTTAGAATAATTTCTGGAGTGTTTCACAATTTCAGGTGTCCCACACCACCATTTATCAGTTATCATGTTGTCTCTTGGTTTTCAGATTATTGGGGTTTATTAATTCATTTAAAAATATTTATTATACATCTCATATCTTCCAGAGACTGTACCATCTGTTGAATAAGGCAGATACAACCTACACCCTTTTAAAAGAAAAAAATCTGCTTATTGCTCCTAGCTCAATTAAATGTATATAATTTTGGTGCTTCTAGGTTTTTCAGATATTTTGTTGCTTAAATTGGGGAGGACATACAGAAAAGGGGTAATATAATGTAGTATTTTCTTTCATTTATAACACAAACAGAGTGAACTCTGAACTATAGCTATAATATTCTAAAATCCTTTTTTCTCAATAAGGTAAGTCCACAAAATCCCATTTATTTCCTCCTTGACACTGGAGCATGAGTATAGAAGTATGCCTAAAAAAGAAAATACTAAATTAAATGTGATTTTTATTACTAGAAAATTGGTATTTGAATGATAATATTCAAACAGACTGAGGAAATTCACTAATAAGGTAGCAATAAATCAATTCTTAGTGGATAACATGTTAATTTGATTTTTAAAACCTTCAATTCTCAATCAGCATACATTCAGACGAGAGATCAATGTGCGTTTGTGGATTAGGCATCCCTTGTTCTTCCATAAAAAGGCTGAACCAGCATGCCCTATCATTAACTGTGAGAAAAAAATGGCCTTTCATGAGATTTGATACTTGGAAGACAGGAATAGACTGTGTTTAAAAATATAAATATTTGCTTTTATCATCTAATGAACATCTAGGAGTACCATATTCTCAGCTCTTTCTAAAAGACAAAAACATTGTCCGTGCAAGTTATATTTCACTTTGTGTTTCCAGTGTGTTTCTATCCAACAAGTGAAAACAACACATTTAAATAATAGGAGATAAACCTGTTTTCTGATCAGAGAGAGAGAGATAAAAACACTGGCTGGTGCTACCTCTGAGTGGTGATGATACTGTGATATGACCACCTGAGGGGAAAATCAGGTAATAAGGAAAGGGAGATAAGCTGCTGAGTTACAGTGAGTGTAAGATGGAGACACCACTCAGAACGGCTCTTGACATGACACAAGCACCAAGATAGCAAAATAAATACACAGTGAGGAGTCACAGTGTCTCATATGAGTTCACCTTTGCCCTTTTTGCTTTCACTTTCCAAATGGTTTCGGGTTGGGTAATAAATTACACAGAACTCAAGCAATGTATAGTCATGTAAAAAAGGAATTTGACACAGCTAATTATAACCCAGTAGGTCTGATTTTTTTAATACTTAAAACCTTATTCCTAGGGAGGAAAGAAACTCTTTAGAAAGTATTGGATTGAGTTTTGCCCTCTGACACTGCCATTGTCCCTGATTTTGAATTTTTCCAAACAAGGAAGCCCAAATTGTTTTCTCTTCTTCCTCCAATAAAACTCTTTAAGAATCCCATTCTATTCCTGTTTCAGGTCACATATTCACTTTCCTGTAGTTAAATTTCTTGACATAATGCTTGGAAAAGAAGCTCAATTAACTTCTGGCCTTTAGTCTGTTGTGAATGGATCAGATATAAACAACCAAACAGGTCATTAATATTTGATAAGGTATATAAGAACTTCTCTTGTTAAACAAGGGAAAGCCCTTTGGGGAAACATCCTGTGTTCATAATCAAATGATTCTTTGTTACAGTCACAGCTCTGCTGTCACCAACAACAGAACTCTGTTCAATTTCATTAACATGTGTAAGCCTCAGTTTCCTCATTGGTACAAAAAAGAAAAGGAAAAATATGCTAATTCTTATCTTACATGGAAATATTTTTTTGAGTATGAAAAGAAATGACTATGCCACATGGAGAAGCTTACTAAATTTCTATTATTTGGAGGTGAATCTGTTTCTATCAGTTTTTATATAATGGACATGTTGTACATTAAAGTATATGGCAAGTTCTATTATCCCCTCCAATTATTTGATGACACTGGACAGGGTTGGGCAAGGGGAGTACAGTTAGTGGAAATAAGAAAGCATCATTGCTGAATTCTCCTAATGTTGAATCTCAGAATACAGGAGCTTGGGTCCGACTTCCGTGAACTCAGTTAGCCTCAGATCAGTCAATATCCATTAGAATTGTTGTCAAACATTAGAATTGCAAGTGTGCCCTTTAACTGATGAGGAGCTAATAAGTTATTACTACTAACACCAACATGAACTAAATAGTTGTATTTATAGATGCAGTCAATTCTCTTTTGATAAGCAAACACAGTCTCCCCCAGCAGTACAGTAAATTGGGCAATCTCCATAGGCCCCATCTTCAGCCCTGGTTGGAAACTCAGGAAGAACCATGGAGGAGGAAAAAGGAATCACCATTTAGAGCTAAATAATCCTGAAGAGGTCCATGAGGCAAAACCCTGCATTAAAAATCCAAACAACCAAAAACTGGCATCAATACCCTGACCAACTCATTTATTTATTATTGAACAGGTAGTTACTGAGTCACTAATTTGTTATGACCAGTCCTGTATGCCTTAGGATACAATGTTAACCAAGATAAACAACAGTCCTGCTTTGTGGCATTTCCAGTGGAGTGGGGAAGAGGAACAGGTAAACAGATTTCATAGAGTAAGTGCTATGTGGGAGATAAAGCAGAATTAGAGACAGAGTGAAAGAAATTGGGACAAACATGTTCTATTTCAAAGAGACTGAGGAAGAACAAGTCTTTTAGGGAATCAATATTTGGGTAGAACCTTGGAAGATACAGATGAACTAGCCATGGTGATACCTGGAGGTTTGCAAGGCAGAAGTTAAAGATATAGAGCATTTTGTTAATGGCAATTTGTGAGTTTCAGGTGGCACACTGAAGCCTTTGAAATGCTCTGGAAGACTGGAAGAGTGAATTAGACCAGGGACCTCATCATTTAAAGAAGCAATATTATTAAACTTTTTATCCCAAGTTGAAATTTTACACATCAGCAAAATGATACTTAATGAAAAGTGGCATTATGGAAGTACCTTTGACATAGTGTTATATAGGATGAAGCAGGATACAAAATTTTGTGTGTGTGTGCACATGTGCATGTTTGTTCAGTATGAGAAATGCTCCTCTATGTATGGAAACCTTTTGGAGAGAACATACAACAATGAAAACAGTTATGCTAAGGTGTGGAATTATTTAACTTTTCCTCTATTTTTAATCTGCAAAATTTAAAGTCAATATTCTATCTTCAATTAATTGTCCCCACCATGTTAAATAACTTTATTGTAAACAACTCTTTTAAAGGGCACATACATTCAAAAGATAATACTCACTTTTTATAACAGACATAAAATGAGGGAAATTGACACATCCTGTTACAGTTATAAAAACTTCACCATATGATAAGTTGATTCTCCAAAGTGACTAGTGAACTAACTAGTAACTATTTTGTTACTACTAACAAAATAGAAATAGAAACAAGGTAAAAAGATGTCTAAACTAAAAGAAATGTCTAAAATAAATAACCCAACTCTAGTTTTCTCAGCCACTCTTCCTACCTAATGATTACTTACAGATCATTATTGTCTCCTCTCTAAAATGGAATGGGAATCTATATTAATAACATCCCAGAAATATCATATGAACAATAACTGATTTTTAAACATAACATTATCAATTCAGAATTATCACTCATGATTGTCATCATTATCTATAGCATTAAGAAAATTCACTTGTTTCTAAGACTTACTTTGTCCACATGAAACGATTTATTTTGTATTTCAAAAAATACAGAAATGCAAAATGCAAAAACAACTTGCCTTTAACTAGAGAGAATAAAATTTAATTTCAACTAAAAAATTCTAAATGTTTCACTTCAACACACACTGCATTATAAATGTATTGTTTGTTTGCATATTAAAAAATTACATCCAAACCAAATTGGTAGTGATTTTGCTAGTGATGCTCAAGGTTGAGGCTAGAGATCTGAGATTAATATCCTAGATACTAATCTAATGAAGAAAACCCACAAACTCCAAGATTTGTCAGTTTGATTTATTTGCAAACTCATGCTCATTTAGCAAGACTTGTCTAACACATTTTCATTTTATGGAATATAATTAATTGGCTCTTGCCCAAAATAATAAACACTTTTTTATTTTTGTGGTGTGGGATGGAGCACACTTCATGAAATGCTGACTCACTTCCAGTACAGTATCTGGAACAAGAAAGGCTTTGGTATGTACTCTGGATAGTAAAGTGAGATTATTGAAGCCTGTCTCTATAGAGCACCAGGATGTGGATTAAATGCAAATTGTAAGAAATGTTTTATGTTTACTATATTGATTAAAGCAACCAGGTATTTCAAATCATTACCTGGAATTGTTTTAAAAAATGTGCAGGTGCTTCCCAGATTTTAGACTGTAAATTTCTTTAAGGCCTCTAGTGATGTATTGAGAAATTTGAACCTCATTTTATCCAGTATTTTAATTCATTCTAAATAGCACTACAAACCAATATTTGTTAAATTCCATATTCTATACTCCAACACAGAAACATTAGGTCTATTATATATACCTTTTCAGACTCTACTGTACAACCTCAGGACCAGAATAGAAATAACATAAGCAGAAATAATTGAAAAATCTATTATTATTGTTCAGCACTGTATTAGTTTCTGATTACTATTGTAGCAAATTAATACAAAACGGTGGTTTAACATAACAGATTTATTCCCTTGCAGTTCTGAAAATCATAGTCTAAACTAGGAGCATGGCTGTGCTCTTTTGGGAGGGCTCTAGGGAAAAAAATCTGTTACCTTGCCTTTTCTGGCTTCTGAAGGCCATCTACGTTTGTTGGTTGATAAGCTCCTCCTCTGTCTTCAATACTAGCAGTATAGCATCTTCCAATCTCTGTCTCTGAACTCCACTTCCAGTGTGGAATCTTCCCTATGGTTCTCCTTCTTTCCTTATGATTACATTGAGCTCACCAAGATAATCTCTTTTCCAAGATCCTTAATCATGTTGCATATAAAGTAACATATTTCACAGATTCTGAGGATTAGGATATAGACATATTTGAGAGGCTATTGTTTAGCCAACAGAAGTGCACAAAGATATGGTATTTTTCACCAAGAAAGACATGGTACCTTTTATATGTGAATAGCTGGTTTGACCTGGCTTAACTGCTATAAAATTCAAAAAAGTAAAAGTAATTTCTTACCCAAGATAGGCCATCTTTTTAGTAATTGTTGGTAATTACTTGTGCTTATAAATTGTTTTAGGCACTACGCCTTTCCCATACAGAACAATCAATGCCATAATATAGTAATCATTAAATAATGAAATATTTAATCACGTGCAAACACTTTAACTTGAAACTTCTAGAAAACACAGATACAATAACATCAATTAATCAGTATATATTTCTTTGGACAATGGCTATTGTTCCATGTACATTTCAAATTTGGGTATTTTGTTTCTAATAATAACAGCTATTCTTTAGTTAACACATGATACAGTCACACCACCATCTGTCCTGATATTCAGATCAATAATAGCTTTTCTTAAATTTTCTAGCAAAATACAAAAATGTATATATTTTGAAGATAAAATTGTTTATTAAATGCTTTAACCAGTTCACAAATCTGACTAAGTATACTTTCACTTTTGGTCCTTGAAATTATCTCAGAGACAATGTTTTGGGTAATACATTTTATTATGAAAGATTTAGAAAACTTTAATAAACCAAAATTCTCACTAAATGCAAATAGGCTTTCTGACCAGCCTTAGCTTACCTTCCTACAAACCTGAACAAGTAACATTCCATGATGAGTTGGGATTGAAGCTGGTGACTGCAGATACAGATGAACAAAATGTCCAATTCTCTTCATAATTTACCATATCCCTAAAGGAATGTTTGTAAATTCCATGTCTTCTAAAATATGGCAATAAGTCTTCTGGCAAATACCATTTTGCATTTTAAGCAGTAGACATTATAGCACTTTCAATACCAATTATTTAATCAGACAGTCTTGATAACTAAACCTTTCCCAAGGTACCTTCTCAGAATACCTACTGTCATTGCATAAACACAATGTTCCTTTTTCTACATGTTGGGCTGTCACTTCAAGAAAACTAGAACTGTTTGAAACCTTTACAATTATTATATTCCTTTTGCTCATGCTCTAGAGCAAATAATATTCTGCCATTACAAATTGCCTTCAAATAATCCACATTTTCATTATATTTTAAGAAAGAGGAATGTTTATTGATGACTTCTGGGAAGATATTGGTATGAGCAAATATTCCAGGAATTCCATATTTTATATTTCCATTAAAATATGCATTGATGATAAGAGTCTCCACTTCTTAAAACATAGTATGTAGGAAGTACTGTGATAGATACAACATATTTTAACATATTTAATTCTCACAACAAACCTCTGAAAGGATAAAACTGAAACACTGGGAGATAAATTGCTCAAAGTTACTTAGCTACAAAATGGCAGAGCTAAGATTTTGGCTCAAATCTATCTGATATCAAAGCCTAATTGCTTAAAGTACACACCTAGGAAAAATCTTCCCCTGAAAGCCAGTATCAAGTATAAACCATATTCAATGTCAACTTTCCATGTATAATAAAGATATAAATGAAAACAGAAATTGTTAAAATGCAGATTATATCTATATTTTTAAAATTAAAATACTGAGCAATATATATATATATATATATATATAAGAACACTTATTGTATTTGAAAAGTTTAACTCTGGAGAAACATAAATAATAAAGTGGACATCACCCTCAGGGGCAATACCTATACTTCTATTGTACTGAAACATACATCTGAGGTGTTAAAATTCTCTTCTCTAAAAATGATTTGTTAAACTATTTAGAAATAAATAATTCCAGGTAACACCTGAAATCATATCTCCGAGTTTAGGGTCAAGAAATCCACATTGAGTATGTACAGCAAACTACCATTCCAGAAGTGCTAAAAAATATTTATAAAATTGATAGCTTTTTCTTTTATATTTGCCTGGACATTAGGGATCCACAATTAAGTAAGTTGTTTCATCGAACTTTATTTTTTACAAATAAAGAAGGAGAATGGCACTTCACAAACTATGTGCAACAAATAACTATAACCTTCAATACATAATATAAGGTCTACCAGCATTTCAGTCCTGCAATCACTTCACACCTTCCAGCAGCTCAGTCAGTCAGTGCAGCTTGAAGATCAAAGGAAAATTCTGCACAAACTCAAGCTTACACAGAAATGCACTCCTTCTGCTAAAATACATCTTTCAAATGTATTGATTACCTGAAGAGATGAGATGAAAACTGCATCCATTTTTCCAGCTGGAACAAGCAAATTAAGAAAGACAACACTACGTCTAGCTTGTTTTTCACAAAACCAGGTGTGCTCAGTGTTACATCAATTCACAGTTCTGTATGTGAGAAAACTGAGCTCCTAGTTTTATCAGATTCATCAGGGGAAAATATTTTCTTTCCCTTTAAGAATGAATATTTTACAAATCTATTAAATTACGAGTTTAGCTACAGGTTATTTTGATTGAAATAGGAAGATAAATAGTCCAGTTTACTTCCATTTTCAAATGGCCATTTAAAAGAATTTCAACTATTGAAGACAAATGGGGAAAGAGGCCCAAGGACATAAAAGCCTGTGATCAAAACTTCCCAGCACAGTAGATACTAGAAACTGGTCTAGGTTATTGGAAAATATATTTCACTGATAGCTTAAAATCATACTTTAATGAACCAAACATTTATAGAACCTTCTTAATAATACAGCACTTCCTAATCTTTACTGCCTAATTAGTTATGCAGAATGGTTAGGATCATTTCTGCATTATTAGGCAGAATTAAATACCTAATATACCAATTCATAGTGCCAGCAACTCAGCATTTTAACTCAAAGAACTGTTTTAAAATTTTTTTAATTTAAATTTAATCTCTAAAAC
Source organism: Manis pentadactyla (assembly GCF_030020395.1). NCBI lineage: Eukaryota > Metazoa > Chordata > Mammalia > Pholidota > Manidae > Manis > Manis pentadactyla. The sequence continues at coordinate 80,033,569 of NC_080026.1, forward strand.
ATGTTTCATGTTTTTAATACAGTTGATGAACAGCCAACACATAAATCCAAAACATACAACATCCCTTGACAATATAGTCACAATATAACCATATATTCTCAGTTACTGATCTTATGACACACTGTTCTTTTGTTATTAACGAAAAAATTAATTTACATTTAAAAAAACTATGTGACATACTGGCAAATATGAGAGTCCTCAAAGAAACAATCCCAGCAATATGCCAGAATAAACTAGTATAAAAGGATAATCCTGTTGCTAAAGCAAATAAAAACACTGAACAAAACATGTGTTATTAACAATAAATTCATCACCCTGCTCTGTCGGTCCTTTCCCTGCTTCTGACCCACAGACAAAGGAGAAGATGCGATGAGATATGGAAGACCTGAAAGAGCCACCATGGGACTCAAGGCATAACAGCGCAAGAGTGGTGCTGAGAGGGCACCCTTCATATTTATTGAGCAAATACATGTTAACAACAATAGAATTCTGTGTGGGGGACTTAATAGATAACCATTAACTAACTCTAAACTTAATCCTCAGCAGTCTCCTGGGGCGCGACATCTTACATAGTATTGAAACAATAGCAAGGGCAATTAGGTCACAGAAACTGTTTTGGTCTTGTTTGTTCTGTTCCTGATCACTTATCAGGAATTACAGGAAAAATAATCAAGTCATATATGATTATACATTTGATTTCTATACTTGATTTATATATTAATCCCACACTGCTCAAAAGAAATAAACTCAAAAACAAATCCCATGTGCTAGAACCAAAAAAGAAAACTGAAAGTAAGAATTGTAAGCAGTAGTCAAAATTAAGGCCTCTGCCAGGACAATAGGACCTCACATAGGACTGAGGAATGGGTGTTAAAGCCCAAACTTGGACAGGTGTGGCCTTAGGCCTGAAGTAGATAAGGTGTTAGATTTGAACCATACAGAAAACACAGCACTTCCAAGATATGTGAAGTCTATAAATATTACAGCAGACATGGTAAGGAGTCAATGGGCAATGTGTAGGGAAGGAAAATTAAAATGTTGAAGACATAAAATTATAAATCATATACAAAAGCAGCCTAACATTAGAGTTAACTGATAAAATGATAGAATTAGAGAATTAGCACCTTTAAGAACCTGTAAAACTAAAACCATCTTATAGCAATCATAAATAAGAAAATTAAAAAGTAAAACCTAATTAGAGATGAGAAGGAATAAACACCATGAAGAAAAGAATTGTTAAAAAATGTAACATGCTGGTTTGAAAAGCAAATAATTTTTTCAAATACAGCTACTGAAAATTCAAAGTATAAAGTAAACAGCTGGTTAAATGTAATTGGAAAGGAAGTTAGTACATTTGAAGACAGTTTAGAAATGCAAAGCCCCAAAAGAGTTGAAAGTGTTTTTAGATTAGAGATACATAATACAGAGGGTACAAGAGTATACATTTAAAAGCAGTCTTAGAAAAAAAAGAATGAAGAAAATTAGAGGCAGTCTTTATTTGCAAAAATCATGATTATGATTATTTCTGAACTGAAAATATGAACCCACAATTTTAAAGAGCACAAAAAGACCAAAGTTGAATATATTTAAATAAATCTGTGTTTAAATACATGGCGGGAAAATTCTGAATACTGCACAAAAGGGAAAACCTTAGAAGTAACTAGAGAGAAAAGGCAGATTTCCAATAAACAGATTGACACAATACTCTCTTCTGCAGAAAGACTACGAGAAGACTGTAGGCAGTAAAAAATACTAGACTATATTTTAAGCCTTCAAGATAAAAAATTTAGTAAATGATTCCAAAAAATAATAATTTTATAAAGTCTGTATAAATCACAGATCTTCACCAAAAGAAGACCATGGCAGGCAGAATAATGGCTTCCAAAAACATCCACATCCTAATCGTCAAAACCTGTGACTATGCTAACTTCCATGGTAAAGGGACTTTGCAGATGACAGTAAATTAAGGATCTTGAGTTGGGGAGATTATCTGGGTTATTTGAAAGGATCTAATGTAATCACAAGAGCCCTCAAAAGGGTCAGAAAAAGGAGCTGTGACAACCATAGCAGAGGTTGGAGTGATTCATTTGATCGCTGTGAAGACAGAGGAAGCCTCCACGAGGCAAGGAATTCAGGCAGACTCTAGATGGCAAAAAAAGCAAGGGAGTAAATTCTGCCCTACAGACTGCAGAATGAGCACAGCCCTGCTAACAACTTGGTTTTAGCATACAGAAACAAACACCAGACTTTTGACCTTCAGAACTGTGAGATTATCAGGTTATACTCTTTTAAGCCACTAAATTCATGGTGATTTGTTATAGCAGCAATGGGAAACTGACAGTTACATATAACACATATTCTTCCAAAAAATATGGAAATTGAACTATATATATGTATACATACTGTGTATATATAGTATAAATTTGTGTGTGGGGGTATATAGTACACAGACAGTATACAGATAGTCGAGAGATGGAGACAGAGAGACTGAGCATCATGTATATATGGTACTCAAAGTTAAGGTATTGTCTTGGAAGAGAATAAATGATTAATTTTATGTTGTATTAAAGAGAGTATACACTTAAAGATTTAAAAGTAACTTCTAAAATAACAGTAAAAAATATAATTTTGAAACAAGTACAGGAGGCAATATAAGAACAAATAATTACTTTAGTAAGTGCATAAAAGGGAAATAAAAACTAAACAAAAAATGCAGAAAAAGCATGATAAACAGAAAACACAAATCAAAATGATAAGAGTAATTCCAGATATGTTAGTTTCATAACAAGAAAAATGAACTAAACTCACCAATTGCCATGGGGTTGGCTAAGGCCTTCCATGAGATTCTACTGCAACCAAACATGGTATGAGATAGCAGCCAATTATTAAAACTTTCACTGGTGGTAAACTGGAATTCTTCCTTCTAGCAAATGTATCAGGTACTTAGGAAGTTTCAGAAAAATACTAATCATAAGGACAAAGGAATTGGAGAGCTGTTGCTAAACACAATTGACACCTTGGCAAAAAAGAAAACATAAGGCTGGGACTGGTGATGTAATGAAAAGCCATCTATGAAAGCCAAAAAGTCCCCTAAGTAAGAGCATATAAAAAGGTTCTTATCCCCATCAATGTGAGAGCAGAAAAGGTCACATGCAACCTCAAGACTTAATGTACAGAATGACAGAGGAACAAAGAAGGCACAATTCTCAGCCTCGATGCCAAACTCAAGGTCTTTGTTGGAAAAGAATGGGATCCTGAGACCAAGTTGTGAACTTCTGAATTGATGCACAATTTGCACAAATTTCTTTAAAAATGTAGTCAACACATAATTTAAATAATCCAAGGGGATGTTGGACTATTTTGGATGCCTAATACCTCTCCAACACTATAAAGCAATTCCCAAGAGGAAGTTTATTAAATTAAATATTACCTGTCAATATCTTGTGGTCAGCACTGAGCTGGCAATGCAGAAGAACTGAACTGATCACGTTCAATGGTCTATCATCATAGAGTTCAAGGCTTTAAAATAAAGGGATAGGACTTAAACAGGGTAGTAAGAGAAGTGAGACAGACACCTCTTCTGAAAACCACATATAATATAAAAATACAGCAAATACAACTAATCCTGAAAGAGTGACTGGAAAAAAGATTGCCACTGCCTACATATGGAGAAAAGAAACCTCACAGAAAAGAATAAAGTAGCAAAGCCACAAGCCAGCAGGACCCAAGCAATCCCCCCAATCCAGCTCACTGGAGAGAGGAAGAGAAAAGGAGCAGGGAGAGGGTACAAGTCCAGGACTGCTGAACACCCAGCCCAGGAGATCTGCTCCAGGAGCAGAAACCCATGTTATATGGTGCTATGGAGATTAGTGGGGAGGGAAAGCAAAGACAGGCAGAATACTCAGAGAGACTGAGATTCCAGCACTTGTGGAGAAAAGGTAACCTGAGCTGGCGTTGCTGGACAAAAGAAAGTGGGCACTTTGAAAGACTTCCAAAGAGTGAGAGGGCTGCTAAAGGGGCAAGTATTACAGAGAGCTTACCACTCAGGAGAAATGACAGGTGCACAAAATCATCCCAACACACTCAGCCCAGCAAGTTGGGAACTCTCAGGAGCTTCAGGGGCTCCATCCCCTAGACTAGAGATGCGTGCTGAAGTGCCCCACTATGATAAACAGCCTGCTGCTACTTCCGCCTGCTCCACACTGGTTCACAAATCTGCTGCCCCCGCCATTGTGCCAGGCCAGCCGGAAGGCTACTTTGCCTACAGCAGCTACAGGGGCATAAGGCAGAGGCTCCTCTATGCACACTTGACCCACTGGCCCCAGCAATGAAGACAGACACTATAACCAAGAAGCAGAAAAGAGTTCTTTCCACCTGACAGGAATGGGCATCGCTCACCTGTGTTCCACGTCATTGCTCCAGGGACTAGGCAGCTTCAGAAAGCAGAGCTTCTGGGCACTAGAGGCAAAGACTACACAAAGTTATTATTTGAGAGAAATCAATACAAAAACAAATATGAAATAGCAAAAGAGCCTGGTACAAATCAAAATCCCACAAACACCAGAAAGAGGGCCAATTGAAACTAAAATCACCAATGTTCCTGATAAAGATTTCAAAATAAAAATCATTAACATGCTCATGGAGCTACAGAAAAATCATTAAGACCTCAGGACGAACTCAGGAAAGAGACAGAAACTTTGAAAAATACAGTATTTGAAATGAAACACACATTGGAGGGATTTAAAAGCTGATCTGTTGAGGTAGAGGAGATGATAAATGAAACAGCAATTAGAGAACAGGAATACAAAGAAGCTGAGGCACAGAGAGATAAAAGGATCTCAAGGAATGAAACATTAATGAGAGAACTATGTGGCCAATCTAAATGGAATAATATTCACACTATAGGGGTATCAGAAGGAGAGGAGAGGGAAAAAGGGATAGAAAGTGTCTTTGAGGAACTAATTGCCAAAAATTTCCCCAATTTGGGAAATGATATAGTCTCTCAGACCATGGAAGTCCACAGATCTCCCAACACAAGGGACCCAAGAAAGACAACACCAACACATAAAATAATTAAAATTGCAAAGATCAAGGACAAGGACAGAGTATTAAAAGCAGCCACAGAGAGAAAAATGACCACCTACAAAGGAATACCCATGCAGTTATCATCAGACTTCTCAGTAGAGACATTACAGGCCAGAAGGGAGTGGCATGATATGTTTAATGCAATGAAACTGAAGGGCCTCAAACCAAGAATACTCTACCGAGCAAGGTTGTAATTTGAGTTTGAAGGAGGGATTAAACTATTCCCAGATAAGCAAGAGTTGAGGGAAGTTACCTCCCACAAACCATCTCTACAATGTATTTTAAAGGGACTGCTCTAGATGAAAGAGCTCCTAAGGCTAAATAGCTGTCACCAGAGAAAATAAAACCATAGTAAAGGAAGTAGACCAATTAATTACTAAACAAATGCAAAATTAAATCAGCTACACAAAGTTAGTTAAGGGATACCCAAAGAGTACAGAGTATAACACCTAATATATAAAGAGAGGAAGAGAAAGAGAAGGGAGGGAAAAAAACCCATGTTTAAAACAGCATGATAAAAAGGTCACTTTGAATGTTACATAGTAAAGAAGCTACTCTTGAAACATTGGTAACCATGAAACCAAAGCCTGAAATGGCAATAAGTACATAACTATCAAATAATCACACTAAAGGGACTGAATGCACCAAACAAAACACACAGTTATTGAATGAATAAAAAACACAAATCATGTCTATATGCTGCCTACAAGAGACTCACTTCAAACCCAAAGACATACACAGACTAAAAGTGAAGGGATGGAAAAAGATATTTCATGCAACTAACAGGGAGAAAACAGCAGGAGTTGCAGTACTTGTAACAGACAAAATAGACTTCAAAACAAAGAAAGTAATAAAAGACAAAGAAGGACATTACATAATGATAAAGGGGACAGTCCAGCAAGAGGATATAACCATTATAAATATCTATGCATCCAACACAGGAGCACCTATGTATATGAAACAAATACTAACAGAATTGAGAGGGGAAATAGAATGCAATTCATTCATTTTAGGGGACTTCAACATACCACTCACTCCAAAGGACAGATCCATCAGACAGAAAATAAGTAAGGACACAGAGGCACTGAACAACACATTAGAACACATGGAACTAACAGATATCTACAGAACACTTCACCCAAAAGCACCAGGATACACATTCTTCTCAAATGCACATAGAAAAATTTCCAGAATAGATCACATACTAGTACACAATAAGAGAATCAGTAAATTCATAAGGACTGAAATTGCACCAACCAGCTTCTCAGACCACAAAGGTATGAAGCTAGAAATAAATTATGCAAAGAAAGCAAAAACCCCACAAACACATGGAGGCTTAACAACATGCTCCAAAATAATCAATGGATTAATGACCAAACTAAAACAGAGACCAAGCAATATATGGAGACAAATGAAAACAGTTCAGTGCAACACCTACTGTGGGATGCAGGTAAAGGCAGTTCTAAGAGGAGAGTAGATAGCAATATAGGCCTATCTCAAGAAAGAAGAACACTCCCAAATGAACAGTTTAAATTCACAATTAATGAAACAAGAAAAAGAAGAAGAAATGAGGCCCAAAGACAGCAGAAGGAGGTCCATAATAAAGACCACAGCAGAAACAAATAAAATGGGAAGAATAAAACAATAGAAACAATCAGTGAAACCAGGAGCTGGTACTTCAAGAAAATAAATTAAACAAACCACTAGGCAGACCTATCAATAAAAAAATTGAGTGTACACACATAAACAGAATCAGAAATGAGAAAGGAAAAATCACTATGGACATCACCAAAATACAAAGAATTATTAGAGAATATTATGAAAAATCACATGCTAACAAATTGGATAACCTGGAAGAAATGGATGATTTTCTAGAAAAATACAACCTTCCAAGACTGACCCAGGAAAGAAACACAAAATCTGAACAGACATTACAGGAATGAAATTGAATTGGTAAACAAAAAACTACCTAAGAAAAAAAATCACTGGACCAGATGGCTTCACCACTGAATTTTCTCAAGCATTTAGAGAAGACCTAATACCCATCCTCTTTAAAGTTTTCCAAAAAGAAGAAGAGGAGGAGGTATTTCCATACTCATTCTATGAGGACAACATCACTGTAATACTAAAACTAGGCAAAGACACCACAAAAAAAGGAAAATTACAGACCAATATCCCTGATGAACATAGATACAAAAATACCCAACAAAATATTAGCAAACTGAATTTAAAAATACATCAAAAAGATCACCATCATGATCAAGTAGGATTTATTCCAGGAATGCAAGGATGGTACAATATTCAAAAATCCATCAATATCACATAGCACATCAACAAAAAGAAGGACAAAAATCACATGATTATCTCCATAGATGCTGAAAAAGCATTTGACAAAATCTAACATCCCTTCATAAAAACTCTCAACAAAATGGGTATAGAGCACAAGTACCTCAACATAATAAAGGCCATATATGACAAACTCATAGCCAACATCATACTTAACAGTGAAAAGCTGAAATCTTTTCCTCTAAGATTGGGAAAAAGACAAGAATGCCCACTCTTCTCCCTTTTATTCAACATAGTACTGGAGGGCCTAGCCATGGCAATCAGACAATACAAAGAAATAAAAGGCATTCAGATTGGTAAGGAAGAAGTTCAACAGTCACTCTTTGCAGATGACATGATATTGTACATAAAAAAACTAATAATACATCCAAAAACTACTAGAACTAATAACTGAATTCAGCAAAGTTTCAGGATACAAAATTAATAAACATAAATCTCTTGCATTCCTATATACCAAAGATGAACTAGCAGAAAGTGAATCAGGAAAACAATTCCATTCACAATTGCATCAAAAAGAATAAAATACCTAGGAATAAACTTAACAAAGGAAGTGAAAGACCTATACCCTGAAAACTACAAGACATTCATGAAAGAAATTTTAAAAGACACCAATAAATGAAAATACATCCCATGCTCATGGATAGGAAGAATTAATATTGTCAAAATAGCCATCCTGCCTAAAGCAATATACAGATCCAATGTGACCCCTATCAAAATACCAACAGCATTCTTTAATGAACTAGAAGAGTTCTAAAATTTATATGGAACCACAAAAGACCTCGAATAGCCAAAGCAATCCTGAGAAGGAAGAATAAAGCGGGAGTGATTATGCTCTCCAACTTCAAGCTCTACTACAAAGCCACAGAAATCAAGATCATTTGGTACTGGCACAAGAACAGAGCCACAGGTCAATGGAACAGAATAGAGAGCCCAGATATAAACCCACAGACATATGGTCAATTAATATTCATTAAAGGAGCCATGGATATACAATGGGGGAAATGAGAGCCTCTTCAGCAAGTGGTGTTGGCAAAACTGGAAAGCTACATGTAAGAGTATGAAACTGGGTTGTTGTCTAATTCCAAACACAAAAGTAAACTCAAAATGGATCAAAGATCTGAATGTAAGTCATGAAACCATAAAATTCTTAGAAAAAAATAGGCAAAAATCTCTTGAATATAAACATGAGCAACTTTTTCCTGAACACATCTCCGCAGGCAAGAGAAAATAAAATGCAAAAATGAACCAATAAGACTACATCAAACTAAAAAGCTTCTGTACAGTAAAGAACACCATCAGTAGAACAAAAAGACATCCTACAGTATGGGAGACTATATTCATAAATAACATATCTGAAAAGGGATTAACTTTCAAAGTATATAAAGAACTCACACACCTCAAGACCCACATACCAAATTACCCAATTAAAAAATGGGCAAAGGATATGAACAGACACTTCTCCAAAGAAGAAATTCAGATGGCCAACAGGCACATGAAAAGATGCTGCACATCACTAATCATCAGGGAAATGCAAATAAAAACAACAATGATATTTCACCTCACACCAGTTAGGATGGCCAACATAGAAAAGACTAGGAACAACAAATGCTGGCAAGGACGCTGGAAAAGGGAACCCTCCTACACCACTGGTGGGAATGTAAACTAGTTCAACCATTGTGGAAAACAATATGGAGGTTCCTCAGAAAAGCAAAAATAGAAACACCATTTGACCCAGGAATTCCACTCCTAGGAATTTACTCAAAGAAAACAAGATCCCACATTCAAAAAGACATATGCACCCCTATATTTATTGCAGCACTATTTACAATAGCCAAGATATGGAAGCAATCTACGTGTCCATCAGTAGATGAATGAATAAAGAAGAGGTAGTAGTAGAGATACACAAGAGAATGTTATCCATCCCTAAGAAGAAAACAAGTCCTACCATTTGCAACAACATGGTTGGAGCCAGAGGTTATTATGATCAGTGAAATAAGCCTGGTGGAGAAAGACAAGTACCAAGTGTTCTTACTCATTTGTGGAGTATAAAAACAAAGCAAAACTGAAGAAACAAAACAGTAGCAGCAGACTCACAGCCTCCAAGATGTGACTAGTGCTTACCAAAGGGGAGGGGTGGGGGAGAGTGGGTGAGGAGGGAGGGTGAAGGGGATTGAGGGGTGTTATGATTAGCACACATAAGGGAGATGGTTACGGGGAAAGCAGCATAGCACAAAGAAAAGTAGTGACTCTATAGCATCTTACTAGGCTGATGGACAGTGACTGTAATGGGTTGTGTGGAGGGGCTTGATAATATGGTGAATGTAGTAACTACAATGTTGCTCCTGTAAAACCTTCATAAGATTGTATACAAATGATGCCTTTATAAAATAAATAAATCAATAAAGGGAAAAATAATGGGATAAATCATCAGGCTGCTTCACAGTGATGAAAGCAAGCTCATAGTGTTTGGAAATTGAACTGTTTTAAAAATATATCTATACCACCTAAGTAAAACACATCATATGTGCTTGGCTAAAGGATACAAATGTGAATCAAATATGAGTTCCATTCTCAACAACAAACTTAAAAGATTACATACAGGTAGTAGATAAACACTGCCCAACCCAGAGAGGAGATTAATCTGTACTGAGCAGAAAAGATGTTGTCGTTTTTTGAGAGTGCATCCTTGCTTGCCTTAAAACTGGGTTAGGGAGAAGCAAATTTTGTAAGGATCAAAAAGCCATGCTGAGCACCTGCTTTAATTTTTAATGCTCTGTGAGGGCCAGATATGAGATCACTTCTGGAAATGAGATCACCAGATCTGGAAGTGATGTCACCAGAGATGTCCCCACCAGAACCGGAAGTGACAACACCAGATGTGAGATCAGCCTGGAAAGTGCTATCATTGTGAACCTGTGTGTATAAGCTGTGCTCAGAAATAAAACTGCGTCACTTGCCCACCATCTGTGGTCAGTGAACCTTCTGATCCCAACTTTGGGTTCTGTGTCTTTCTTGCTATCTTTGTATTTTTCTTAATCTCCTATCCACTCCTCTCAGGTTCAGCTGGTTTGTAGAGCTGGTCTCCACAAAGCTCTATGGAGTTTACAATATTTTGGTTTAATTACTGACTTTCTTCAAAGTATTTTAAAGATTATTCTCCACTTCCTAAATTTGAAGACTGTTTAAAACACAACCACAAACTATGAATGGGAGAGAATTTATAGTAAAGAAACATGTATCTATTTTTTAAGAGAAGAATAAAGGAAACAAAGTGTTTTAAATGTATTAAACCTAATGAAGGGAAAGCAGTTGATGACCTAGTTCTTTTAAAAAGAGGAGGAGGGAGAAGGACGTGATAGAGACCCTTTATTTTTATAGAAAGTGGGAGAAGGTAGGCCTACCAGTCAGAACCTAGCGTTATCTATCATCAGGTATCCCCTTTTTCACATTTTCTCCTGGCGAAGTCAGCACAGTCTGCCTTTCCAGCTCTTAGAAATGGCTTTCACTCTCATGATGTTCACACCTTTGGGCCTGTAGGCATCTATAATCTGACACTAGGTCCAGCCCTTGCTTGAAAGAAGTTATCAGAGGAACTGCTAAGTCAAAATTCCCTTTCTTACCTCACTGATCTGCTGGTTCACCTTCTCCACCAGGCCATAAATACCAACCTAAATCCAGGACTTTAAAACATTTATAAGTATTAATTTCTGTTATTTTTTCTTTTCACTTTCTCTCAAACTTCTAGAGTTCTACCTCCTCCAGAAAGCGCTGATTATATAAGCTTTAGCTATGGTCTTACAAACTCTTATCCAAATACTCACTTGTCCATAAATTCCAATAGCTACATGTTCCTCCAAGGCTCAGTGCCCTCTGAATGACAACCCACACTAGATCTTCAGTGATGTGCACACCCCAGTATGTGAGTTCTAAATAATCTGGGACATGGGGAACTAGCTTCATATTTTCTAATTGGACTGTTTCACTCCATCTGCTGCCAGATCTACCTGGACATATATTTCAGGCAGCCTTAAAAAATACTTATGCTGAAGAGAAGACCATAAATAATTTGATAGTTATGTTCTCTATGTTTTGTTTACTTGTTAATTTTTATGGCCTCAGTCATATAAGAGCAGCTAATAATCTTCTCTGCTTTGGCTTTTTGTGAACATGTACCATGAAAGAATTTTATAGTTCCATTAATAAGTCAAAATAAAATTTAATCAAAGATATAAATACTGTGGACACCCATCTGCTTGGACTTAACTACCTAAATTTTAACGTGTGATTTTGTATGCCAAAGACCAGCATTCCCTGTGGGTGGGTTGTGTATGTGCTTGTGTGAATATGAAATTGAGACCTTCTTAACTCCAAGGTAAAAAACGCTAATGCTGACCACATCAGAAAGGAACATTTGGAAAGCAGTGTGTATTTAAAGAACATTCACTCATCCGATTTTTCCCATTAGGCTTCTGTTAAAATCTTTCTGATCCTGCTTGTTGGTTTTATGCGTCTCATACAAATACAAAAAAGCTGCTTGTGCCTTGAGGCTGTATCTATGTGTATTAGTGCCATGAGTCTGTTGGAAGCAGACACAGGGTACTCTAAGGCCAGGAAAGAAGACTTACTTAAAATCAAAACAATAAAATTCACAGTTTCCTTTAAGAAAAAATCTATCATCTACATGCACATGCACATGCATATATATACATACATATATACACAAAATCTTCTGCAAAGGAAAAAATAGCCAGTCAGAAAATTACACTTTCTTCCTTCTTTTTTTTTGGTCTTCTCTAATTTTCAAAACAATTCTATGATTATTTAAAATAGAGATTGTAATTAGCCAGAAGATTTCATCCATTGATATGGACCAAAACAGTTAAGAATATAATGGAACTTACAATAGGCCAGAGTAATTTCAGTATCCTTGAACCAGTACTACAAGAATGTTAATATGCACAAAGTGACTATAAAACAAAGGCAACACATATTAAGAAAAACTATATGCAAACAACGCATTCAAGAGAAAAAACAAAAGTGTTACTATCTTAAAACTGTAAATTTAAAAATTACCAGTTGAATTTGTCTTCTTCGGCAAGAAATCCAAGACTTTCTTCTGGATCATAACCCATTACCTAGCCACATATACCTTAAGAAAAGAACTATATCCCCAACTCCCATATTCTCATTTTTTCACTCAGATGATGCCAATCCCCTTCCACTTTTGGGTCTTTGCACCTCTTTGCCAGATCTTTGCATGGCAGCCTTCTCTTCGTGATTCTGTCCCAGCTCATATATCCCCCAGCCCTCGGAGAGTTCCTCCCTGAGTGTGTAGGCTGGCACAGCCATTCCCAGACCATCCTAACTGAAGTACAGTGTTCCCTGTCACTACTTATTACTTTGATTTATTTTCTTCTCAGAGCTTAGTAATATCAAAACTATTTATTTATTTCCTTATTTACTGTCTCTCTCCCTCCAAAAAGATGGGGGCTCTTGAGAAAAAGGTTCTTGTCTACCTAGCTCACTACAGCACAATGGCACATCACATGGTTAAATGGATTGTAAATGAACCATTCTGTAGCCCCAAAAGACTGATCTTTACCTTCCCCTTGCCAGAGGCTGCACTGTGTTAAAAAAAAAACAATATTGAGAAAGACAGAAATATGTACCTGTGTTCTGCATGAACCTTTTTTCCCCCTCATGAACAAACAAACTGTGTGAGCATATATGACACTGACTTGGCTTGCGTAGGTCAATATCGATATGCACATGATTTTGAAGAGAAGTGCAACTTCCTATAAAAAAGATAAGTAATTCTAAATGCTCAAATTTGACCCACAAGGCCTTTTTGACTCCAATAATGCTTCTTCCTTTTACAGACTGCGCAGACATAGTGTCAAAGTTAAAGAGATTAACATAAATTCAACATCTGCCATTTTCACAATAATTTATTTACAAGCAACTAAGTATAATTTGATTCAAAAACTTCAAAGCAATGAAAATGGCTGCCATTATGTTAAGATATCATTTAACACTGTACATTTTTCTGTTCTGTATATTTCTACATTCAATACTTCATGTAATCCTAAAACAACCTTTTCAAGTTGGTAATACTGTTCTTTTGTTTTTCAATTTAAAAATATATATATAAGGTATTTGAGAAATGAGACCATTGAAAAGTTAGAGAAATGTTATTGAACTCAAGGCCAATAGTACTAATGCAGATGGTGGAACAGGATGTTTGGAATATAAACAACTTCCTCTGATCACTGCATGTCTGCTTCTCTTTCTTATTTCTCTCTCTCTCACACTCTCTCCCTCCCTTCCCCTCTTAATCCTTCCCTCTATCCTCTCTTTCATTGCTTTTCTATTCACATTTACCTTTAGTGTCTACCTTCTTTCCATAGTCCATTATCAAAACAATATGTTTGGCTAATTGAGAATTGACAAAAATGCCCATGTTCAATGAATGCTTAAATATATGTGCATTCTTTACAAAACTCTATACAGGTAGTATGGCTCAACAAGCATGAAATAATTTATTTTTGCTGTTTTGGTAATCACTCATACATTTTCATAAAAGATTCTTCTTCACTCACACTTTCACTCTGCTCACACTTTCTCTGAAATTCTTAAGACTCCTGGGTTTGTTCATATTTGTCTTTCTAGAATTTTTGCTTAAATATTAATTTTATGTAGTAACTGTCCCCCTTCCTAAACCTACTAATAATATCACCTCTTCAGAACAAGGTAATATCACATCTTCTGAACTCTGAACTCTAGTATCACCTCCTTTGAACAATTATCTTTAAGTTTATGTATTGTATGTCCCTTATTCATTAATTTCTTCTAACATATTTATGTATGTATAAATTTTGAAGGTAGGTGGTTCATACACATTGAATCACTCACTGTGTGAGATGGTAACATGAGGCATTAATCAAGTGATCCAGAATAATGTAAATTTAAGGTAAAAGTAACATCTCAGACAAACCTCATTGGCTAAATACTCAACAATATACATATACATGGATTTAGTACCAAGATCTGAAAAGAAACATTCTTCCAAAAGTGTCATAAGATTTCAGCAAATCATGGTACTTGATTTCTATCAGAAATAAAATGGTACCTTAGAGTTTAGCTCTTTCTAGCACATGAAGTGTTATGTCACACCAAGATAAGAAAGGTTGCAGCAGGTAGTTATTTTGTTTCTTAGTTTAATGGTTAACGGCTTTTTCTGCTGTCAGAATTTTTAAAGCCATTAATTTTATGTGAGGCCCTTTATTTTTTTTTACTTTCCTGAATATTAATTAAGTTAGTAAATGTGTCTTACAACCACATCTCAGTATGAACCTAAAACAGTATATCCCTCCCATCACATTTATTCAGGCTCAGCCTGCTCTTCCATTACCCAGATGACAAGCTGACACAGTACAGAGCTTTAATTCTGTGTTTTCTTAGTGAGAAAATAATGATACAATGGATAATTTATGTCCTCACTTCAGCCAGCATTAAGTCAGGGCCCCGAGCACTCTAACAGTTTGGAGGTCTTTCTCGTCTCAAGTCCATAGCATGCATAGATTTCGTTAATAAAAAAAACTATGCACTATTCAAATGAAGGATATCAAATACAAATACGTTGTTTCATTTTATAAAAACACACATTACATCTCACTAGAAAAAGCTGATTAGGATTTCACATCGTGTCTCCATATTAAAAAATAAATATATCTTCAGGCACCTAGGGGATGGCTCAAAAAGTATTAAGTTAGAGCTGCTCTCTACTCTTCTATAAGTATTCATCTAGGCTTATTTGGAAGTATAACTCATGGTGATTTACCTGATCATCCTAGAACATATATTGCAAGTATTTCAAATAGTCTTTACAGCCTTCCCATATCCAATTTCCAGAGGTTTGCCCACTTTCTGCTTACTGCAGAGCACATTAGCTTCTCAGTCTCTTGAGTTTTCAGTGAAAAATGGAAAACTGAACAAATGTGTCTTTTTTTCTTCTCAGTCACAATTTCTCTAAAATGATAATAAAAAGCACATAAAGGTATAAACCTCCAAATTGTTAGAGTGCTCGGGGCCCTGACTTAATGCTGGCTGAAGTGAGGACATAAATTATACATTGTATCATTATTTTATCACTAAGAAAACACAGAAATTAAGGAAAGCATAAGAAGACCATCAGTAGAAGGTAAAAGGGAAATAAATTTTTAAAAAAAGCTGGAAGAATAATAACCAGCAAAGTGGGCCCGAGGAACACTTTCTTTGACTTTATAAGGTAGAGGATATAACCCAGAAGGAGCAAATTGGTCTGGCAGAAAGGCAGAAAGCCTCATATCAGAACTACCGGATATCAAAGAAATAGGAATGTGGCCAGAGGCACATGCATTGCATGGAAAAGTTGACCTCTGCCTCATTCTTCTCCCAACCAGAGTGCAAAAAATGCTGAGCAGTTATATAAGCTCCTCAGAGACATAATATGGTGGGAGAGAGATTCAACTCAAAAGAACATGACTATTTTCCAAGCAAAGACCTCTCTTATTACTGGAACCATCTGCACAGAGGCTAGTTCCCCAAATAATTACATGGAAGTGAGGTCCATTCCAAGGTCAGCCCCACCCAGAACAGAGCCCTCCACCCAAGGAGATTTTTCCAGTGAATAGAGAATTGGGAGAGAAACTCCAGGAAGCATCCTCAGAGAAATATTAAAAGATATTTAGTCCATAAAGCAAGAAGAGCATGTTCATGAAAAGTGAGCAGAAAACTTTTGACTTAAAACCTACAGAAATTATGAAATAAATATTGCTTTAGAAGAGATGGAAACTAATTCTGACAGAGAAATCAGAGAACTAAATTTAAAATACAGATGATATCCCCAAGCAGTCCAATGCAAGAACTAATAGGCATTCTACAAGGAAAGAGTGGAAAAATCAAACCAGTAACAGATGAGAAATACTATAGTTGAAATCCAACTGTGATCTTGGCTCACTTCTCTTCTAGTTGTAATTTGCATCCTCATTCTACTTTCTGTTTTTCTCAACATTTCAGACTGGAATGTGTTTTCTTTAATCCATGATCTACCTTACATTATATTAAGTAAATAGGTATACCAAATGTCCCCATAAAACCACATTAAACATTTTTCTTCTAAAAACATTACATATTCATATATATCTTCTATATATGAATGCATGTGCTATATGCAAACATCTATTTTCTAGATAAATTTCCTTGTAATTCTATGTGCACTCTATTTTTTACAAAAATACTTATTTTATAAATCAATGAAATTCAAGACATTTATAATGATAATTGTTTGCAGTGCAATCTTGAGCCTCTCATTAAAGGCAAATTAATTATGTGTATCAGATGGTGAATGTCAATGTCACATTGTTTTGTGAGGAATCTTTTGAACTTGCAACCTTCTCCTCCACTTATTCCTGTGATTGATTAATTTTTCCTGTTCTTAGTCATCCAATCCTGCTTTTAAAAAGGTCTGTTATGGCTAAAAGTTTCTACATATAGGAAACATATATGTATGTGTGTGTGTGAGTACATACATATATAAGCATATACATTCATATGTTTTATTTAAAATAGTAATCATAATAACTTTATACTGCCATGGTAAATGTCAAGCCTTCATTAAATATTAGCTCATTATTAAGACCCTATTGAAAAATATAAAGAAGAGAGAGAAGAAAAAATAAATTATAACAAAACTATTATTAAAAAACCTTCAGTAATCTTTTGAAGCCACCATTGTAGGCCTCTTTCCACATATATATGCATGTAGAAATCATTTTTATATAATATAATTATAGATGTTTCCACTTTTGAATAATTAAATTTTAATTATTTCAGTACAACTAAAGGAGGTGACTAAAGTAAAAAGTTTTCTGAATATTTTCCACAAAAATACAGCTTCTGAAAAAGCAATAATTCTGAGGATAAAAAGAAAGTAATATTAGGATACTGAAGAAAGTATTTTTGGACTCCATGTTTAGATTTCATACCTCAGTATTGACTGCTCAAGGTATGAAAGTTGAGAAAATTATCAATCAACTCTTTCCAACTGACCAACTCCTACCTTCCAATACTGTGTTTGGAAGTTTATCATTATTTCCACTTTGTTAAGTTTGTAATATTTAAATTATTTCTCTAATGAATTCCCCCTCCCCAGACTTTAGACTTATTTCTATACTGCCCGACATTTTAACACAATTCAGTTTGAACAGCCTGAGATGGATTATATTTCATTTTTAAGTATTATTTTTCACTTCAGAAAAGTACATGAATGCAATTTTATAAAAAACCATTATTAAATTTTTCAATTGTGAAATATAATATACACAAAAATACTTAAAACAAGTAATTATATGTAATAAATGCAAGTCAACATCCTTATAACCATGTCAAAAAATAGACCATAACCCTTATCATAAGGCTCTTCTCCTCTAGAAGTATACCACTATAGTAACAAGAATGATAATTATTTACTTTTTTACATTCTATAATTTATGTACCTATCCCTAAGATATTACTTAGTTTTACTTCTTTTGAATTATATACAGAATTATTTAAACATGTTGTTTTTGGATCTTGCTTCTTCTTTTTGGATCTCAAACATAAGTTTAAGAGATTCATCCATGTTGTTTTGTGAAGTGGTAATTTGTTCCCATGACTATACAACTTATTCATCCACCCTATTTTTAATGATCATTTGTGTTCATTCCAGTTTTTGTCTATCATGCATAATGCTGCTGGAACATTCTTCTATGCCTATCCTGGTGTTCATATGTGCAAATTTCTCTAGAGTTTACACCTAGGAGTGAAACAGCCAGATCACAGATAATGCATTACTTCCAATTAACTAAATAATGCATTGGTTTTCCTAGTTAAAATGAACCTGAGCAATTTTTTAATTCATTCATAGGCTATTTGGGTTTCTTTCTATACAAGGTGCTATTTATCTACTTGGTCCTCTCTCTTTTCAATACTGGTTTATTCTTTCTGCTCAAAAAAGAAAAATTAGTTGGGCTAATTCCTTCTTATCTTTTAGATCTTCAATGTAAGATGATTTTGTTAAAATTCATTCTAAGAGCTATTTGGTTATTGTCATGACAAGGTTAATCTAACTAACCTTCAAGAGGAAAATCTTGTTTTTGCTCTCTAAAAGCTTTGAAAATCTTCTCTTAAGCTTAATGTTCTCAAATTTCACAATGTCTCTCACAGTACAGAGTTTTGTGCTGGGCATGTGGTGGACTCTTTCATTCTGAAGGCTCATGTCCTTACTCTCTACTAACGGTTGGTCCTCATTATTTGCAGATCCCTTATTTCCCAATTGACCCACTTGCTCAAA
The DNA here is from genome assembly GCF_030020395.1 of Manis pentadactyla. Taxonomy (NCBI): domain Eukaryota; kingdom Metazoa; phylum Chordata; class Mammalia; order Pholidota; family Manidae; genus Manis; species Manis pentadactyla. Next base: position 80,052,371 of record NC_080026.1, read on the forward strand.
TTTATTTGTAATCTCCAAATAAATACTTGAGCACTTCCATGATTATTCATGGACATGCACAGACCAGCAAAACTTGAGCTGATGGACACACACATTCCCAGCTAAGGTCAAACAATGCAAAGCTCTACCTTCTTATTTCAGCTCTCATGCTATAAACAAGTATTGCTTCCTCAGTCTGTTTAGTGCCATGTTTTACTCACATGTGTACTTTTTCTTGGTGATTTAATAGGTTAAAAATTTTCCTATGTTTAATGCTAAAGTACTGTCTAGTGCTCCTAACTGCAAGGCTGTGATGTCCTCTTTGGAGAAAACATATTTGTTGGATAAGCTTCATTCAGGCACAAGTAAAAGTTCTGTTGGCTCTGAGCTCAATGTTAATGAATCAACAATAAGGTACATCCAGAAAAAGGAAGAGGAAATTCATCAATCTGTGGGTGAGACCACGCCAGAGAGTGATTATTAAAAAATCTATAGTGTATAATGAACCCAGGGCAAAGATAAGAAAGTGGCTAAATTTGTGGATTCCTAAGGTATTGAACCCTTTTTGTTTGTTTGTTTAAAGCATAGTGGATGGCACTGTTGTGAGGTTGAAAGCCAAAGAAATTTATAGTCACATTACCAAGGATCAGGAAAATGTTAAACCTTTCTCAACTAGTGCTGGCTGACTTGGATATTTCAAAAGGCAATACAGCATGAAAAATGCTAAGCTTGCAGGTGAGGCAAGTTCCACAAGTCAAGAGACTGTGGAAGAATCTTTAAAATACCTGCTAAGTTTTATTCAAGATAAGAGTTTTATGGAAGAGCAGGTTTTCATCAGTGAAGAGACTGCCTTGTTTTACAAGGATTTTGTAAGCAAACTCACATAAAATAAATGATGTTTGGGCTAATAAAAATGTTGTGGCCAGAGGCTTCTAGAAACCTAACCCTGTCTTTTCCCTAGGAGCAAAAGTTCAGTATTCACTAATTCAGGGTCTCTGGTAACTTTCTAGAACATTACTATGGCAAACAGTGAGAAGAATCTACCACATGTAACAGAAGTTCCAGCTAAAACTAAACTTTACAGTTCCCCTGGCAGGTTGACCAAGATGTAAGGTCATCTCAAATGTATGTCATTAATTAGAAAAACAACAAAAGAAATAAAGAGTATTTAAAATGGACAGAACTTTACTAACCCTAATTCAGGGGAATTTAAAAACAACTGGCCTATTTGAAAGTTGTTCAGCAGAAGACAAAGAATGACATGTAAAGGGAAAGGATAAAACTTGTCTATCAGAAAGGCTGTAGTGTTTGTAGAGTTTGTAGAGGACAAATATCTTGGGTATTTCAGACACACTGTCTATACAGTGATCAGTATCAATAAACCAAGTGTTCATGAGTCCAGAATCTATTGATTGGAGTTAATATATGGAAGGATCAGTGATTTAGGAACTAGCTCAGTATCCTAGCGGCATGTGTAAATTGGCCTATCTGCTATGAACATGGCAGCCTACAGCAATGAATATTTCTGCTGCCTCTTGGAGAAAAACAACTAGAGCCCACTGAGAAGGAATATGATGGGTGTAAACAGAGTATTTGAGGGAATTGAGCCGGATTCACCTGGGGAAAGGAGACTTGGGGAGGAACATAAAGGGCATCTTAGAGTGGTAGAGCATGTGGCAAAGTGTGTATGTTAAATTTATTTTTATTCCTTAAGAGGGTAGAACTGGAAGCAATAGTTGAAAACTTACAAAGAGGAGATGTCAACTATTTATTGTGGATAACACTGAACATATATATTCACTCAATATTAAAACTAAAGGCATTGAAGCATTCTGTCTTTCCCTTCACTGCAATAATTAACCAGAAATATAGTAGTGCTTTGTCAGGGAGGCTTTGCAGGGAATTTTCCTTTGGGTAGAAGGATGTACTAAATGATGTTCAAGATTCTCCTAGTTCTAATTCTCCAGTACAGTGTATATTTTTATCATTATGAAAATGTACTAACCCAAGTCAATAAATAAATAATGAGGTAATGAGCAATGTGAGTGGACAGAAAAATTGTCAGTTAGGTAAACATGACCTTTAATAAAACACACTTGCTTTATATAAATTATTTGCCTGGGGATCTTGCTACATTACTCAGAATAAAGGAACAATCCCTCTTTTAAATATGATTCAGTAGAGAACAATAAAGCAAAAACAATCGTATAGTGCATAGCAGCAGTAACCACCAGGGTAATTGGAAGAAAGGAAGGATGGATGCACAGGATTAATTAAATTACAAATGCAATCACCTCAGGGAAACTAAACACAGGCTACAGAACAAACAGTCATTCATCAATAATTGCACTAAATTAGTCATTCGAGAAGTTTAAAACTTGGTCGTCTAGAATTAAACAGAACTGAATTATACTGATGCCACCATTTGTGTCTTTGCATCCTAATCTCTAGAAGTGACATCCCTCAATCCTGGTTTCCTCATTTGTAAAAAAAGTAATAATCATAATAATAATGCCTCATTGAGTTGCTATATGGATTATATTACACAATTAATGCAAAGGCCTTAGTACAAACCAAGCGTAGAGTATAACCACCAAAAACTTTAGCAAAAACAGTATCAACATAAATAATAGTAATATCATCATATCAAGCTGGGGACAAATCAAGTGACTTCACTGAAAATACAACATAAGACCAGTTTCCTGAAAAAAGGCTAAGCATTACATATGAAATGATGGGAAGGGAATATTCCAGATAACCAACATACTGTGGGGGAAAAAAAAACTTGCAGATAGTATGTGAGACAAGACATAGTTCACTTGCTAATCTGATGATCAACTCCAGTAAAGCAAAATTAATGAAAACTCCACTTTCCCATTGCTCTGATAAAGATTTGCTATCATCATTGACTCCTCTCTTTATCTGATATTTGCTCAATGGGTAAGTCTTGTCTGCTTACATGTTTTAAAAATTGTATTTAAAACTACTTTTTTAAATTAGACTACTTGTCACCACTGTGACTGCCACCATCCTAATTAAAGAAAACATCATCTTCACCTTATGTGATTATTGAAATACCTTAGGCTAAGAAAACTTATCCAAAACTTATAAATCAAAAAGGAGTACAGCATGTCCTTGCAGTGTCATACAGGAGCATTGTTTTTAAGCCCACCCAACAAATATTGAATTCTGACCAAGACAGCCTTAACATTCCACTGAGGTTGACTAAACTTTAGAGAGCCTTCTTCCTGTTCCAGGTCCTTGACATCACTTTTAGAACTCCATTTCAGAAAATGTGTAACTGTAAATTCTTTCTCTATCCTTTTGTGATGTATGTAAATCTTTTTATAAAGCTTCTGGACAGTTTTATGACCCAGGAATATCTTTCTCAAATACCTGGGAACCCTTCTTTTGAAATATATTCTTCAAGGACAAGAGAGAGGCTGTCACCCATTCTCTGAAGTAGGGCAGGACCCTAACTTTAATGGGTGTCAATTAACAAATACAGAAGGTTCCCTAATTACAGAGCAAAACATTTTGAAAACACAGGAATAATTCAGTGTACTAGAAGTATTCCATTGATCAATCTCCCCACTAACATCCTCCCGTATTTTTCCACTCACGCGCCTCAGTGATTAAAAATTATCCTGCTTTTTGTTTCAGTGGAGCCAAATTAAGACTTTAGTTTTGGCTATCTACCCCAATGCAATAGCCTTGAATAAAGTTTTCCCTGCCTGTTTAACTTTGAATCTCTTTTTGCTTTGCCATTCTCCAAGAGAATGTACATGTCTGACTTTATTAGATTTTGGTAAGCTCTGTGAAGGTCTTCATGCTGTAAATATTAGTTCGTAAATTTCTCCCTGGTAGAAAAGATGACCTAAAAGTTAAGTTTTAAAAAAATAATCATCTCAAAAAAATATTTTAATCATTTTAAAATCTAAAGTTTATTTATTGTAAAAAAACTCTCCAAAAACTAGTAGTAAAAGACAATTTCCTAGACCTGGTAAAGGCATCTACAAAACTCCAACAGCTAACATTGTACTTAATGATAAAAGAATGATGTTTTTCTCCTAATATCAGGAATAAGACAAGTCTGTTCTCACCACTTCTATACAACACTGTACACTGAAAGTCCTAGCCAGTGCAATAAGACAAGTAAAAAGAAATTAAAGTCATCGTAATTGGAAAGAAAATTACATTTATTTAAATATGACACAACTGTGAATGTAGAAAATCCTATAGAATCTATGAATTAACTACTGGAACTGATAAGTGAGTTTAGCAGAATTATAGGATTCAAGATACATAACCTAAAATCAATAATATTTCTATGCACTAGTAACAGACAAGTGGAAATATAAAAATATTTACAATGGTACCAAAAATATCAAATAGTTAGGAGTAAATATTTCACAAGATGTAAAAAACCAGGACACTGAAAACTGCAAAACTTTGTTAAGAGGAATTTAAGATGACTTAAATAAATGGAGATAAATACTATATTCACGGGATTAAAAAACTCAGTATTGTCAAGAAAGCAGTTCTCACCAAATTGATCTATAGTTTCAATGAAATCCCAATCAATATTCCAACATGCTTTATTTTCCAGAAGTTGGAAAATTTTTAATTTCTAACAGAAGTGCAAAGTACCTAGAACACCATAATAACTTTGAAAAAAACTGCAGACACTTGTCATCTGTAGCTCTTAATATTCCTCTCCTTGTCTCTTTGATCCTTTCCTCTGCCCCATCTTCTCAGACTTCTGGAACTCCCACATGACATATGTTAGACCTCCTTCAGTATCTTTTATATTTCTTATGTGTGCCCAATATTTATTCTCTCATACCAATAAAATATTTATTTATAAGTGACATCTTTTGGCATCAACATACAGAGAGAGCTCAGTAAACTGAATTTTGCACATACTGAATGGAATATAAATCTCTTCATCCCTGGGAAAGTGAAAAGAAAAGTACTGAGGACAAAGGGTAGAAAATTTAAAATGATGAACAATGTGGTGAAGTTTAAGGGCAAGTATTTATATCTCACAGGGAGGATTCATGAAAGTAGTCACAGTGGAGAACACAAGAAAGAATGACCAATTTTATTATAGTGAGTTACAGAGATAATCAATAAGAAATCAAGAATAACAATATAATTGTCAAAAATAGAGGAATTAGGTAGAGGGAGAGCATAAGAGAGAGAACCCCTCATCCCTCATAGCAAGAATCTACAGAAAACACCCAATGTTCTTAGTTCAATAAGTGAATATAAAAGAACATCACTAAGCATTATAGTGCTTCGTAATCACAAGAACTAAAAACAGAAACTATTTAACACTCTTTTTACTGGAACTTGGTTGTGAGCAGAAGTATGGGTAAGTACTTTTAATATGCATTTCAGTGTTATATTTTGTATCATTATGTGAATACACAGTTTCAACTTTAAGAATTGAATTGAAATAATTTATATCTATTTTGCAATGAGCCACACTAGGTATGATACACAATTGGATAAAAAGAAAAATATGGACTTCAAAATGTAAATAAAATGAAACGTTTCAATAGAAAATAAATATAATTCAATAAAATGAGTTTTAGCAATTATAATAATCAGAAATGCAGACAAATATGTATATCCAATAATGTTTTACCCCCCAAAATAGGAAACTAAATGTTTGACAATGAGGAAATTGTTAAATACATTATAAAATACTATAATATGAAATGCAGATCTTTAAAGTCATGTTTTTGAAGAAATTTAATTTCATAAGAAAAAAATAACAAAAGAAAATCACCACCAAAACGTATGTACATAAATAACACAATTGACAATGAAGAAATACATATGTAAGACTGGATGCAATCTAGTCACTAGCCATTCTTCAGTGGTAAGAATACATGTGATTTTCATTTTAATCATTACAGCTTTCTATAATTTTAGTTTTTTGCATCATAATACAGTAATGCCTTTACAAGAAAAAACAATAGCCTTATATAATAAAAATGAAAAAATACAGTAACTGATGCCTAGAGCTCAGAATGATGCCACAAATCAGTCAGCATTTCTTATCAATGTGCAAGGTGCTATTGATTTCCATATCCTGCCAGCTGTCTAACTCAATTTGATATTGCTGGGTGCTTTATGTCCCCACTTTATTCACAAAACATTGGTTAATTTGCTCAGTGAACTCTGTGTCCTTGATGTTTCTTAAGTTCTAAATTGCAAAAGAGCTTGTGAATTAGACAATAACTAGTTTTCTAATCTCCTGACACTATGATGCAGACTCTGAATTAAATTCAGAAGAAGCTTTGTGGCATGGGGAGCGATGACCCTTTTTAATACTGAAATAAAAATTGATTTTCTCAGACAATTGAGTTGAGAAGAGGCCAAGGATGTAAGAATCTTATTTTTTATACACAGAAAGATAATTCTTAGAGAAAAAAGTGAGAAGATAATTTTTAGAGAAAAAAAGTGAAATCCTGAAAATTTAAGTAATAGACAGACATATATCATTTTTTAAATATTCCTTAATTTAGGTATCTCAAGTTGACCCTTAGTTTGGAGTGAATTTTCTATTTTGTAGATTATTTCTTCACAAACTGTGCAATGAAGGATCTACTTTTCATACTGTGGGTAAAGTTGGAATATTTCCAGAATATCTGGCGTGGCCTTAGTGCATCTCCATATCAATAGGTGTTTCTAAGGGGTGGATAAAGTAATCCATCTCCACATCACTAGATAATTACAAGGGAGAGCAAGGGCACATCTGGACCACAGAGGTTGGGTGGGGTCCCTTTTTGTACCCAGTTCAGAGAGACACAGGCAAGCAGAAGTGGCTGACTGCTTGCAATCAATAAACGGGTTTCTCCCACTCTGTTTCTCCCTTTGACTGATTTCAGTTCAAAGGTATTTTGCCCCGGGCTGGGAAAACATTTTTCCCCCAGAATTACACGAACCCATGGTGGGATGATACTTTTGAAGATATAATACAATAAATCAGTAGAAAAATTATCACGACTATACATCATGCAATGCTAATTTCAGTAACAGCTTCCAAATATTTACTATCATTTTCTAAATTTATCTTGTGAGCCAATATACAAAAAGTTCATATATCATACCAGTACATGACTACCCTTCTGGTAGTGCTTGTCTTGATAATTATGGACATTCTTGCACAAATGAACAGAAATCCCCCCTATTAATCTATGTAATGAGTCTTAAAATAGTAAATTCAAAAACTATATACATTTAAAGAAACAATCCATCTGAGTCTAACATTTATCCCCAGTTTCAGAAAGTTCTCGATAAATGCATTCACTTGAGTTGGAACTATTGCTAGCTGTGGATTAAAAAATAAATAACGCAAGTCCACAGAAATACCTTTTCTGGATAAGTACTAGTAAATTCTTGTTCTCTGTAGTGACAACAGAAAATAACACAAAAATTAAATGGGTAATAATTTTCCTTTATGACACATTTAGTTATGACCTCTGGTAATACAGACAAGTGACCCTATTCAAGCTTATATGTTTCCCATGAGTGTCTAAAATACATATACGTCCAAGGTTGCTCTATCTGTATTTATTGTCTTTCTACATATTTACATGCACACACATACAGTATACGCATACATATTTTTTCTGGAGGATGAATTACTCAAAACATGATCTTTGGAGTTGGAGATAGGGTTTGGATTATGCCATTAACCAACTGTGTGACTGTGCTCTAGCAGTTTGGCCATGCTGAGCTTTAATAAAATGATTGTAATTCTCAAGTAGACAGCATGATCAATGCGATGAAGTACGCAAATGTTAACCATAGAGTTTGGCATAAGAAAACATTCAATAAATGATAGGTGTTATTACCTATTAATTACTATTAATATACTCGCTGATTACCAGCTACTGAACATACTCCAATACAGAAGTAAACTTCACAGTCCCATGTACACCAAAAAACAGTCATGATTACAGATACAAAGTCTGGGATGTTTGGGGCTGTTTCCCATAACAGATTTGCCTTTGAACTCACAGTTCAGAGTTTGGTTTGCTTGTTATTTTTTAAGCAAAGATAAGAAAATAATCATTTTTTTAAAGGTTGAGTTATGTGCTGTTTGTGGGGTCTGCACCTTCTTGTCTTTTAAAAGAAAGTCACCTTCCAAAATCAGATATTAAAGTTCATTTTCATGCTGATTTTCTTTATGTCAGGGAAAAGTGTCACTCAGTCTAGTTTCTATCACACTGTGTGTTATGTTTCAGAGTCCAAACCCACAATTTTATTAAATCACTTGAGAACTGGATCCTCCTAACACTCACTGTTAATTTTGGTTCTATTTTTATATTTTCTACATCAAGTGATTAATCACTAATCCAGAAGACAGAAACCTTTTATCTGAATTTTCTTTCCGCTATGCACCTTAATATGTTGTCTCATTTCTTTCCAGCTATAATTGAATGACTAACAATCTGTCCATATGGCTGTCAGTTTTCTTTCATAAAGCAATCTTTTTTTTTCCATTCTTAGTGACTTGTATCCATTAGTGACGTGTACCCATTCTAAATTTTGAGTTTTTAATCCTTGATTTAAAACCCCAAGATGAATCACTGGGGAGGCACTGTTTAAAATACATATATGATTTTAATAAATTAAGATGACGGAGTAATTCAAAGTCAGACTTCCTGAGTTCCAATTTTAAACTCAAGCATTGAGCTGTGGGACCTATGAGGAAGGGACTTAACCATATTGTTTCTGTTTCCTCCTCTGTAAACTAGGGATAATAATAGTGTGTCCTTCATAAAATTAAGGATTATATGGTTTAATAAAAATTAAAATAGTTTATGCTGTGCCTGTATACAGTTAAGCCACATAATAATAACAACTATTATTAATATTCTATTTTTCATGTGTGGCCTCCCAAGCAAGAATCTGAAGACTAAATTCAGGTCTCTATATCTTCATGGATCCTTTGAGAAGATACTAACTTCATGTTTGCCTGTATATCTAATCCTAATCCAAGAGTACTCTGCTTCATGGAAACAGTGGCCAGAGGGTCTGATGCCTTTCCATAAAATAACCCCCCCTCCGATCATAGATTAGATAACTCTCAGCTTACTCTTTTCCAGTTCCTTCGAGGCTTAAGAATAAATATTAAGTGATACTTATAATATGCAGTGTGTGTTGGCTTCCCTTCCAACAGTAAGAAAAGTCCTAAGAGTGTGGAAATAGGCATCATATTTATAAGTATGACCATGAGATGAAAAGCAAGAACTTTACATAAGACATCAAAAACATAAAATGGTACCAGTTCACCTCTAATTCAGCTCCAAGGTTCAATTTCAAAGTATAAGCAACTCCTCAAATCTTGTTGGCTTTTCTCAGAAATTCATAGAATAAAATTTTTCATATTGTCCACTGAACACTGACACTTCCATATGGAACCATGTTTCAATTTCCAGCATACAGAATTATAAATCTGGATCCATCAGTCAGTGTTCTTTGCTGTTTCAGTATTTTACTGCCTTTTCACCTCTGATTTAGTGAGAACTTACTGCCCTCAGAAAACTCTTCACTGCAAACTGCTAACACTGACTATTTACAAGATGTGCTTTTAAATCTTTATTTTGACTATACTTATAGCTAAACATAGATGGCAAAGATATATACAGATATTAAACTTTTGTAAGAAAATACCAGAGGAAGGCCATGAAGAGGTCTTCCTTTAAAGAAATGGAGAAAAAGGAGGGAAGGAAAAGTAGTTTGTTCATATTTTCTGAAATAAAATTTATCTCAGCATTTTACCAAGATCTACAGGAAAGAAAAAACTTATAATAAAGGTTTTAAGTCTCATAACCTGCCTTCCCATTCCATCCACTATGCATTCTGATTCAAACTCTAGACTAATATTCTTGCAGCAAAATTGCCATAATTCCTCAAGTTAAAATACCTCAGGTTCCAAAGTATTCTTGGAGGACGTACTGAGTCAGAGCATCTACAATATGAATCTGGTCATCTTATTATGTCAGAAAGTAAAATACTTTTCAAAAAAATGATAGGGGCTTGCCCCAAGGACATAGCAACTGGCTTGAAAAGGCTCTCATTGGTGAAATCTGAGATAATTTGTTTTTTCCACACCTCCAAAGAATGACTATAACAAATTACAAAATGTAGAAAAAGGACAAAAAAACATGAATCTGCACCAATAGTAATAAACATAAAATAAATAAATAGAGTAGAAGGGAGACAGAGCTACTCTTTACAATACTAATGCTGACTTGATCACAATTAGTATCACCAATGAGGAATAGATTGTTCAACTTCAAATGTGACACCCTAAGAAGTACACAGCATCACTTATATGTAGCATCATGTTCTAGCCAAAAATGCATAATATGAATTTAATCATAAGGGAACATCAGAAAAAATGAGGAGCACTTTATTTTTAAAATATTGACTGTACTATTCAAAAGTAACACACTAATAAAACTTCAGAAATTCTATAATATATTCTAGATTAAAAGAGATGTGATAACTCCATGCCATACCTAAGACTAGATTCTCATTGGAATAAAAAAAGTGCTAAGGACATTATTTATTTTATACTTATAATATTTATTATACTAAGGACAAGAACTGAAACATGGGTAAAAACTTGGATAGAAGTATTACATCAAAGAGAAATTTGCTAAAGTTGATAATTATGTTCATAAGAGAGTAATCTTATTCTTAAGAATTACCCAATGACATATCTAAGTGAGGTAATATTTACAACTTATTCTCAAATGATTCAGAAAAAGGAGGGTATTGTAGATAGATAGTATATTTAGTTTCTTATGCTCACCGAACTGAGGTCCCACTCCTGCCTGGCGGTCAGCTAAGAAACTCAGTTCCTTAAAACCACTCTCACTTCTTTTTACTTGATCCATCTTCAAACCCCAAGAGTGTATGGAATTCTCATGATCCCCTCTTCCATAAATCTCTCTGATTTCTGACTTTAAAAGGTCTTACATGATTATATAAGACCCATCAGGGTATAACCTGTATCTCAAGGTCATCTAACTTGGGAATTTAATTACACCTGCAAAATTCCTTCATGGCAGTACCTATATTAATCTTTGATTGAATGACGAAGAAACAGGAACCAGGGGGCTGGAAGGAAGGCATCTTTAGAATTCTGCCTACTGCAGATATAGATAGATAGAGCAAAAAAATAATAAAGCAAATGGGTAAAATGTTAATAAGTGGATCTGGTAAAGTGAATAAGAATATTTCTATACTATACTTGTAATTTTAAGTTTGAAAATATTTTCAAATATATTTAGGGTTTTACAGTAAACATGGGTAATAATAAGGTCCAAACTCTTTTTTTCAATTTTTGTTGACAGTTACATCTGTATATTATCTGCAGATACCCAAGAGAAAAGGCATGTTCTCCTGCCACCTTACTTTTTCTTCATATTCTTTGCAGGTTGTAGTGGTTGAAATGTTCCCAGAATGAAACAAATTTAATCCCTGGTAGAAGAATACTCAAGAAAACAAAAAACAAAAAAAAATATTTAAATACAGCTCTCTGCCATAGAGGGTATGCTGCATATGCCCCTTTTCCTCAGGCCTGTGTTTTTCAGGAGAGGAGAGGATTCTCTTCCTACCTCTTTTGAGAAAGGAGGCCTTCAGGTAAACTACTTGAAGAGAGAGAACTGTCTGTAAGAAGGAAGCTAAAACTCAACCTCAGACTGAATGATTGTTGACATGTGAAAGGTCATACATGGACTAGACTGCTCAATGCTGTTAGTTTTGTCAATTAAAAAAGATATTTGGAGTATCCTGAATTTTGAGGGACATGAGACAAAAATATACAACATTCTAAATGATCAGCATAGACAACTCAAGTGTTATTCCCTCTTGGGCTAATTTTAACTTACAAGAATCCTGTCCAGGAAGTCAGTGTGGCAGAGTAACCCTGTCTAGCAGAAAGAGTCTGTGGTGTGTCAACAGGCAGAGAGAAAGTTCAAGGAGTTAAAAGCAATCAGCTGGAGACTGCACCACCCGGGGTCAAATAACTGCATGTAATGTGAAAGATTCCATGTTGGGGGTCTCTAGAGAATGCATTAAACCTTCCAATGAGAAAGAGTCGTTGTTTGGATATCTGCCCAGTAAGATGGTGTAACAGATAAAAAATAATGACAAAAAGTTTCAGCTATGATAAATGATTTCCCTTTGGACCTGGCTTCCTTTTCTCTCCTCCCTTTCCTGATCCTGCAGGAATTGGAAGTCACAGTGACCATGGGAGGCAGAAGACTCGCAAACACTGCAAGTCCTACAGCCTAGAAATGTGTATATAATTTTCATGAGGAAATTTCTGAATCTTTAATAATTGGAGATATTACATAGCTTATGCCCAGTTTATGCCCACACAGTGCTAGATGTGACCTTAACCAAGATACCTTAAAAAAAAAACTCAGAACCTCTATTTTATCAATAACATGGGATGAGAATAATAGTACCTATTCATTGGTTTGTGAGGAAGATTAAATGAGAATGTCAATAGAAAGGGTTTAACTAAACTCAGATACATTATAAAAATAAATGTGAGCTATCATGATTATTTTCTACACCTGCCAAGAAGGCTTCTATCTGAGAGAGGAAAGTGTAAATCAGCACATTCACACTATTTTATTCCTTCAGTCTCTTGAAATTTGGGTAAATTTCTTTTTTTTTTTGAGTGGGTAATTATTATTTTAATTGGGATTTTGGAAGATGATTCAAGCAGATAGTAAATCTGGAGGAGGGAAGAATAATTACTGTTTAATAATAATAACAGTTATTGAGTGATGAACATGACTCAGTTCATTTTCCCTTTCCCACTTGTACTACAAACCACTCTGTAAATTTGGAATAAAATAAATTCTAGAAGACTTTATACATATATAATACAGAAGAGCTCATACCATGGAATTACTATCACCAAACCAGTTCAATGCTGTTTTGGCCCTTCTGACAGATCAACCAAACCATGTTGTTATGGGGAGCAAACTGTCGTACTAGCTACTCCCAGTTAATTTACTACAATTTTGATAAGCAAATAAAATTTAAGCCATATAACACATGGTACAAAATTATTACCATATCCAGAGCTTAATATCTGAAGGAAAACCCGCCAAAGAAAGGAAATATTCGGCCCTAGAAAACAATTAACTATCCATGGGTTTCCATTTAAATTGACAACCTCATGACTTACAGCACTTTTATCTCAACTCCACTTTATAAAGAATGCCCTAATTTCAGTTCCTAGAGAATTTTCCTTGTGTTAAGACTTGAAGAGTAATGACCTTCTTTACAAGCATTACTCTTTAGTGTAGTGGAATCAGCAGGTACCTGTGGAAAGGAAATGCCTGAAAAACAACCTCTGAAATGGTATTAAAGTTTCTGAGAAACCTCAAATTGAGTATTGCAAAATATGGTCCCCTTTACTGTAAAACATTTAAAGTTGGTCTCTTGGTATTACATGTATGAATTGTGTGTCAATATGTTATTTTAAACATGGCAGCAAATGGAACAGTGTTTTGGTTTTGTCTTACAGACTAAGAGAAATATCTGATGTAAGTAGATTGAAAAGCTCTCATAAGAATCAATGGTTGTTTAAATCTCCAGTCAGGCATCAGTCCCTTTAATTCAAAATGTATACTCACTAACAGAGAAAAGAGAATGCAATTTAAATGGCCAAACATAATATAAAGAATTCTGGATTTATAAGACCTACATCACTTTGCCCTAATCAATCTCCCTGATGAAATTAAAATCACTGCAATATAACATACATGTAATACTTAAGGAAAAACTTCACTAGAAAATTCACCAAATCAAGAAATACCAAGATTAGTGATGTCATTTTGAATTGAAATACTCAAGACAGGTACAAGTAGAGAGGAAAAAGAGAGAGAGTTATCAAATTAAAATATGCAGTGTAGTAAAAAGAAATTGAGGGTAGCCACCAAGATAGTTGGATTTTCTACCTCTGTCAGTAGGTAGGGAGTTACAGTTTATGCACTTCATTTTCCCCATCTCCAAGAACACCAGTCTCCTGTCCTTCCTTACAAAGTGGTTTGAAATGTCTATTAAAACACAGGATGGCATTGGGAATGCTCACAATACAATGCTCAGTAAAAACAGTGGAATCTAAAATTGCATGCACAGTATGATTTCTATTATACATAAATAAAAATGGACATGTGCATCTGAATAAATATATGAGTAAGTAAGACAAAAGAAAGAAATATAGTTATTATCTCTCTAAGATGGAGTAAGCCTGATCTTTTGTTCTCTATCCAATATTTGGCAAGAAGGCATTCTGGTGAGGGACCATATTCTTTCAGTGTCATACAAGGGCTTTGCTTAATTGCCTTTGTGAAGCATTTTTCACTTTTATATTTCCTATTTGAGTATTATATTTCCCAGTTTAGGTGTAAATTTTTGTTCAGCAAAAATAGTAATCCTAAAAATTCTGATACTGCCTTTAAGAGAAGATCTAAACCAAACCAGTTTTGGATCTAACCTATCAAACTTACTCTAATATTCTTTTTATATCCAGTTCCCCAAATGCTCTTAGAATCAACCTTATCATTTTACTACTTCCCTTGTTAATTTTAATTAAATTAGATGTTGACATGAGTTCATTTATAGTTGTGTGAGTCATAATGTCAACATTTTGAAAGTATACTTTGGCAGTACCTTTCAATATTTTCTAAATTCACATTGGGCCTTTAATAAGTCATGCTTTTAAATTTTAGATCACGGCTGGCATTGTGTTTTTAAGATTTACAAGCATTATGTTAAGTAAAAAGTATGAAAATGGAGAGGTGCTGAGGAGATTCCAGGTTATAATGAAAATGGGTTAACTACTTTCTGAATTCCAGCACTACCCTACACTAACTGTGTGATCTAGGGGGAAAAGCAACAAAATATTTGATTGCTCTAGAATTCAGTTTCCTCATCTCTGGAGCAGTGATAATTCTATTATTATTAATATCACTAATTTTCTATATTAGGAATAATATTAATTAGTCTAATGATAACTTTTTAAATTTTGTTTCTCTTGGTTTGTTCCTTCTCCAGCCCTCATACTACTCAATTCTCAACCCATTTTCATATAAATATTGCAAGTTCAGTTCGTATTAACTACAAGAAAACATGGCTGCTTTCACTCCCTTTAGTAGGTCACCTACTGGTGAGCAAGCCATTCTCTTCCTCACATTCCGACGGAAGCATCATAGTTTTCAATGTACCATTCACGGATTCTCTGACATATATTTGTATCAACTACTAATTCACCAAAGGAGTGGCTACAGTGGAAGTAGAAAAACCAAATAAAGGTTGAAACATGGTTCTGATGGGCACACCCAACTAGCATTGACAGTAGTTCCTACAGCAGAACTGGGAGGAAAACAGCTAACTAAATATTTAGTAAACCAAAGTCTTCTAAATCAGTGGATACCAAATATATTTGGTCACAGGAATCACATTAGGGTCCAGCACAGACTTTTGAATTAGTACTAGGAGGATAGCACCAAATAATTTAAGTTTTTAGCTATGCTTCTAATAGTCTCACAAATAAGTGTAATTATCAGTCTGATTGTTTTTATTTTTATTTTTTTTAATCATTGGAGGACTTTAGAGATGCATTATAGGCCCCAAATTTCAAATGACATTACTTCAGGTCTTGTGTCATGCAATACACATGTGGAATTACAATCCACAATTCTTTGAAAATTTTCCCTCATAATCATGGAGAACTTAAATCAATGTAAGCTGATAGCCAGAACTGTTCTCAAATGAGTTGTAGTCAATGCACCAGTGAAGACAAAAGCAATGTCTACTGTCTTTCAAGCACAGTTTATATTTTACAACAATGCAACTTCTTGGGTAACTGAGTAATCTTATCAATATACCTTAAGAAAGTCAGGCTATTATTCATAAGATAACTCAACTACTGATATCCTAACTGTAGGACAGACTGCCTTGTACTCTCTCATATGTTCACTGAATTCACTGAATAAATAGAACATGATAAACTTTGTTTTTGAATTTGCTTTCATCTATGCGTCAAAAATTATCTTCTAGATTAAAAAGCAAAAGCCATTAGACCACCCTGACATTCCCCCTCTCCAAATTAAACTAGATTATAAAATTCTTGAGGGCTACCAAGTTTTGTTCCTCACTATTCTTATACAGTATCGACAACACGGTAATATCTTAATACATGTTTGTTGACTTGGCATAGCACAATGTCCCCTTTTGCATCTCAGCACACTTCATCTATATCACCAGACATTTTCTTAGTTGTTGTAAAATAGCGAATTTATAAGACAAGGGAAGGAAGAGAAGGATTTGGTTTGGCTTGTTGTATTAGATGCTCTAAAAAAAGAAGTATGACCATGCTTTAAAGAGAAAGACAGAGTGACAGATTCATTCATAGCTGAAATTAAATTAGTCTAATCTTCACTGCATAAAATTTGCTTACTTCAGTCATCCCAAAATGTTTTTTGCAGAATTCCCTGATTTTGTCCTTATTTCTCCTTTGCAAGTTCTCTTCTTTATTTAGAATAAAATTCTTGAGCAAGGAACATATTATATTTGAACATGTCTCCACAAAATGGCAAAAAAAAAAAAAGGAAAGGAATTAATGTTTCTTCATTGGGTTAATAATGAAGTTTGAATAGGTTAATAAAGCAGCATCAGACCCAGTGTATTATTGTGAGAGAAAATAAATAGGTTCTTTGGTAATGTGGAATGAGTCATAAATTTATTTAAATGTCTCACAACTCTTTCTAGCTTTATTTAATACATATGCAGGAAGTAAGGACTGTATGTATAAGGCAACAAAGTAGAAAACACACAGGTTCTTTTGCTTTTCACCAGGCAGCTTAATCTTCCAATACCATAGAATTATAAAGAAAAGCACAAAGAGTGCACAGCCAGCAAGAGTGAGATCTTACACAGCACTGAACCAACAGAAATATAGTGCACTGAGTATTTTTATAACAGAAGACATTAGCAGTTAAGATTTTTAAACTGTTCATTTAACCTAAATACACATTTTTTTACAAAATAAGAAATACTGTCACTTTAATTTTTGACATATGACTAAGGAACAAATGTACTTTGCATTTGTTTTACTTCATACCATGTGAAGTATTCAAGCCATACTATGCCATTTGAGCCTCATAAAAAAAAATCTCTATGTTGCAGGAGAAGGCTTACCATCCTCATCCAACAAACAGGGAAAGGGATGCTCATAGTAATTTAGTGGTAAAAATAGGACTAGCACTCCAACGTATGATTCCCATTCCTATACCATTTCCAACAGTTTTAATAATCTACATAATAATTTTAAAAACATTTTTAAAAAGTTTAGACCACCCATTAAGATTCAAGAAAAACAAAAATTATGCTCCTTCTAAAACATGAGTGAATCCATTAATGTTTGAAAACATTTTCAAAAAAATAAATAAGGAATTTTGGTGGAAAGATAAAATATATTTCTAAGAATTTTATTTAACTTTTTTTTCCTTACATAAAATTTTTAAGCAGGAAAGTACTTTCATAAAGTGAAAACAGCACTCACATTAAGAATAAGACGATTACCAGCAACAGAAACCCCGTCCCATCCCCATCTTTAGTCACTACATCCCCGAGGGTAATTACTATAATGACTCCTTAATACCACAAACTAGAATTTCATGTAAATGGAAGTATGAAATTTATTTGTGTGAAGTTTCCAAGCCTATATTCTATAATCTAACCATAAAGCATATTTCTTCTAAAAGTAACTCTGTATCTACAATATATCCTATATATCTAATGTTTTGCTTTAAGATCTTGTATTTAAATTCTAGAAAAAGTATTGGCTTCCCATGCTCATTATATTTCAATTACTCCATAAAGATGAGACATTGTTCTGCCTGTTTCTAAATCCTTCCCCATGTATTCACAGAACCTGACCCCTCCTGCCCAGACAGGGAAAATCCAAGCTTTACATACCCAACTCCACTTCCCGTTTTAACCCTGTGCCATTTTAATCATTTTTTTATTTCACAAATTATTTTAGGTATTAGCCCTTCAAGAAATCAATATTTGTTTACCAAGTATTTGTCCTGCCTTAGTTATAAAATATTAATATTGTGGGAATTTCTAGCAATAGAGCAAGACAAAGATGAAAAACGAATTCAAGAAAGAGGAATTCTAGCAACTACTGATTTATACCTGAGTAGATTTTTCCAAATTTCTTGTCTCATCCTGAAAATCATGAATAAGGAATCACAAATAAGGATAACTCTCATTAACCTTACATATTGGTTGATTGGTCACCAACTAAATAAATGTTGCAAAAGTCTAGATCATAACCAAAAAAGGATCAAATCATCCTTGTGGCATTTGAAAAGCTATCATACGCTCAGCTAAGTAGTTTTACTGACTCCAAATACGCCAAGGTCTCAGGACATAAATTTTTCAAGATTGGCACAGTGTAACAGAATCAGAGTGAAAATTAAAGGTAGCATGAAGGTTTTTTTGTCTTAACATTTAATTATTTCCTCCTAAGAGGAGAATGTAAAACTATAAGCCAGCAAACATAAGGTCAAATCTCAGGTCCTCCTATAAGCCTCACTTTTTACAATTGTGAATTGCCAATAATGATGCACTTCTTGTCTATTTTATCTGAGTCCACTATCTTGTACTTCTTTGCTATGCTCACAGCTCTGGGAGCACACATACATTCTATAAATATTTGCTAATAATGAAATTATCACACCCTACAAAAGGAAATTCAAAGATTAATCCAAATCCAGACATTAAATATATAACATTTTCCACAAAGAAATGGTCACACTAGATTTCCTGAAAATTTTTAATTACCAAATGTATAAAAAACACAAGTAATGATGAGAGCTTCAATCATTGGGAAGAGTGAGGCTGACCTTTTAGGTCTTTTCAGTCTCTCATTGGAATGACTCAGATGAGATAAATAAAAGAAGAAAAAAATGGTTCCCATTTCCATTCTTCCAGTCTGCCTTTTTACCAAACAAAAAAGAAAGTATACATCCCTAATAAAATCTAATTCTTGGCCTTAAAAAAATGGTTGCTGGTAAAAATTGCTCACACTATACCACAATTCTGACAGAGTCCATTTCTTCCTAGTTTTTAGAAATTCCAGTTCCAAATGCAAATGAATATCAGTGAAGCTGGTGATGAAGGAACATCACACCAACATTTGAATAACCTTAGGTGTTTGACTAATAATATAACTCTCACCTTCAAAATATTTTAAAGAATGGCTATGCCAATGAAAAGTAAAATTAGAATAACACATGCAATAGGTCAGTATATTTCACATTTATATACATAGTTTTAAAGCCTTGAATCAGAACTATACTGTCATTTTATTTAAAAATAAGAAGGAGAAGGTGAAGTAGTAGTAATAGTAATAGTAGAAATATGGAATGAATGTGCTCATATCTGGAGGTCTGAAGAATGAAGGAAAAACTCTAAGGGAAATTTTTTACATCTAGAACACCAAAGTACAGCACCACTTCAGCTTTAAGGAGTGTCACAACAGGGCAACAGATCAAGTTAACATTTTAGTTCCAAAGAGGATGCACCCTATAGACTAAAACCACTGAGGCAGCTGCACTGGATAAGGAGCTTTCCAGGTACTTTATGCCAAGCAATGTTGTTTTTAACTGTCTTTTAAACTTTCCTGATGGAAAGTTTTCTTACTTTGATTTTCTGGTATTCTTAGAGAATCATTAACAGTATTTAATTACTCCTGATAGTTCAGGATCATTTGAGGTATACTTTATACAATAGTCTCAGAAGCTATTACTTCTAGAGTGACATCAGCAACACGGTGGAAATAGGAGGCTCTTGACTTTTCCTCCTCTCATAGACACACTGAATAATCAGCTAAATGTGGATCAATCCCATCCGAGAAAAATCCAGAAGCCAGAGAAAAGACTCCAACACAGTGGGTAACTGAGGAGAATACCCACATTGAGTTGGGTAGGAAAAGTTGACACATACTTGTGCCATAAGCACCACTCCCAGCATAGCACCTCACAATCAGAGGGAATCCCCAACTTCCAGCTTCTCCCTGAGGAGCGAAAGGTTTAGACTACATATCTAATGCCCCAACTTTTACAGCTGCCTTCTGAGGGGCTGGATCCCAAATCACAGCTCTGCAGTGGCATTAAATACATTCACATTTTTGTGCAATAGGAATATTATCTTAAAAGAAAAAATGAAATGACAGAACTATAATGTATTTCCCTAGCTGCATTACATTATTATTTACATACATTATTAATTACATTAAGGATTTCCATCTAAGAGTCAGTGATGTCTGTACCAGCTTGGTTTAAGTCACATGCTGTACAACAGAATAACTAGAGCCCATTACAGGAAGTTCTAGCATCAGTGTTGATGGGGAGGCTCAGGCAGAAGGAAAGCAGAAAAATAAAGGAAGCATCCTCCATAAGGAAGAAGAGTAGAATCAACTGGGACCAGATGGAGACAGATCATCACTAGGAAAAGATAAATGACGCTCCTTGGAGATTGGCAGACAATCTCCGGTACAGGTACACTTTCACATTTATCTCCTTTTTTTTCTGGACTTGGCCTCATTCAGTGCACCATGCTATGGCTGACAGATTAACATTTCCTTCATTCAGGTAATAACTGGCCTTGGCTCCCTCAATTAACAGCAGCAAACATGGTTCAAAGACTGACCCAGACCACTGACTCAGCAATTTGACCTTTTTCTCAGTACAAGAGGAATTTTTTGTTATTAGACAACTCAAATTTCAAACTGTTAAATACAAAATTGACATTTAGACCATAGCATTCAAATCCTGTTTAATAATACTGAAGTGAGATCTTAAATAAGAAAATATAAAATTTCTGGATGCTTTCATATGAGGATGGGTAATACATGCAAGTTGCCACTTTGGCCTCCCAACTAGGACATACATCGCAATGATCTTGCCACTTTTTGTCTCTTGACCTGGACAAGGCTGTCACTCTCTTGTAGCTAATGCTCATTCTATAGATGAACTTGGTTGCCATCGCTACTCCAGAATATGCTAGAATAACCTGAATACACACCAGGTATGACAAGTGGCAGAATTGTATATTCTGAAATGTTTAGACAAAAGTCAGATTAACAGTGTATTATGAGAAACAAAATAGCAATCAAGTCGCTTTCATCAAATAAGCAGTTTTTCCCATACCAAAGCTTAGGAAGTCCAAAGACATTTCCAAATGCCTAATAATGGAATTAAATGAAAAGAAAAGCTATTACAAGAAATTTCAGCAAATATTTTGCAAAGCATGAGTTTCCCATTTATCTGGAGATCTTTAATGATTAAAACCAACATCCTGAGTCAAAATTGCCAAGGAACATATTTAATGGAGGGAAGCAAAAGCTTCAGGAAAATCAACTGTTTGATAATCAATACTAAAAATCTATACTTTAAGCAAATGGTCACACGAAGACTAAGATGTAATAAGGGCCCAAAAGAAAAACAGACATAACAGCACATAGTAACTTGTCCAGGAGACTCAGAAAAGGCCCTTCAAGACAAAGGCATTGAAATATTTTAGCTAAATTATTTCAGGAAAATAATGCTTAGTGAAAACAAAAATGAGCACTGATTTCAGGAATTTTATATCTTTTATATTTCATTGTTTATGAAGGAGGCTGCAGAACCTACATAGTTCCTTCAGAGATTAATTTCTGTAATATTCACAATGTTCTGTTTCATAGTGCCCTACATTTTAGAACCACATATGATTATCACAATCAATATTTTAGGTCAATAATGTATTACTGCACTGATCAAATACAATAAAAAAATAAACTCATGAAGATTTCAGTATCCTTTAATGATACATATTACACATGTGCCAGTAAACAATGAATTGATGTAGTAGCTAACAGGAACCCAAACAGCTAGAAGGGATAAATTACCTACTAAAATGTGAACTTTGAGAGAAAATGCACAGACCAAGATGTCTGCATGATCCCAGAAAAAGTAAGTCTGTGAATTTCTTCCTAATCACAGTTAATTCAGGTAACCAAGTGTTGGAAGTTAAGTATACTGACTCCAAAAACACATTAAGCATGTATGAATACAGTTATATATTCTTAGATGAGTCATTTAAATTTGCTCATCCTTAGTTTCCCATTTTTAGAGCAGGAAAATAATGGTACCTCTCTCACAAGGTTGCTACAAGGTCTAAGTAAGTGAAACAATGTGTTTAAAGATCCTGGCATATAGTGAGGTGCTCAGAAATGTTAGCTGCCATTAGCTCCTAATACTACCTACTGGAGACCTTCCCTCTTTTCTTCTTGATGCATTATCTTCTTATCAAACAGGCTTTAGGAGCTGTGTAGTATGTGTATGTGTATTTCATCATGTGTGTGGAGAGACAGTTTTAAATACAGAGAAGAACTACAAAACTAGAAGATAGTATAAAACTACAAAATAACCTTGGTACAATATTCTAACCAAAGTGCAGAATTTATTCAGATTTCACCCTTTTGCCCACTAATATCCCTTTTCAATTTCAGATCCCACATTGCAATTACTTATCATGTCTCCTTAATCTCCTCCAGTTTATGACAGTCCCTCAGCCTTTCATGCCCTTAACACTTTTGAAGAGCACTGGACTATTATTTTTTTAAATGTCCCTCAATTTGTGTTTGCTTGTCTGATGTTTTCTCATGAAATTTTGCATTATTTGGAAGAACAGCACAAAAGGGATGTGCTTTTCTCAAGGCATAATATCAAGAGGTATATGATATTGGTATGTATTACCAGTGATGTTAACCTTGATCATTTGGCTAAGGTGGTGACTGGCAAGGTTCTCCCCTGGAAATTTATGGTTTTTCTCTTTATAATTACAAAATAGTTGGGGGAACACATCTGAGGCTATGCATATAACAGCTCAACTTTCACCTACACTTTCAGTATCCCTCCATGGAGCTTGCCTGTGACAATTATTACTGTGGTGTTCCAATAGTGATTTTATATTTTTCTCATTCCTTATATATTTATTAATTGAAATTTTTCTCATGAAATATTTTTTTTCATTTCTCAATCATTTATTCAGTTATTTATATGAGCCCATGTATATTTATTTTATTCTTTGGTTTATAATCCATTATGATACTTATTTTGCTGCTCAAGTTGCTCTAACTGTGGCAATTAAGAATGACAACATTAGTTTCAGAGCCCTTTTAATATACCTCCATTTTTGAAGTATATTCTGTGACCACAAGATTCTCGAGAACCAATCTTATTTTCCATGCTTTAGTCCTGAAATCAACCACTTCTCCAAAGAGCACTGGTCCTTTCTATTGTAAAATAGTATTTAGAAACCAAGACCTGAGTTCACTGCTACGGGAGCATCATCGCTTTAAATTCTTCTCAGTAGACAGAGCTAGGAAATACAGGTATATGCATGATACTTGCACACAGACGCATCTCTATATTTCTGTATCTACTTATCTGTGGCTATTTATACATTACATTTAACTTTTTAAAAAATGCGTTCCTATTGGTAACTCCAACTCCAGCCTAGCAGGGCAGGGTTCATTCTAGCCTTGCCCCTTTCCTTATTTTAACTTTTTTCTCCAGAAGAGAGAAACTAGCCTCACATTACCCATAATATATTCATTTTTTCAACCCTTGTATACAAATAAAGTCATTTCAAAATTCCTAATCTAGATTCCTAAGAAAAACAAATTACAAACTATGGTCTATTGTTTGGATACACTTCTTTTCGTCTTTAGCTTCACAGTATCCAGCCAAACCCTTCTAATGTTATTTAGGTCGGTTACCTCTCCATCTGCTTAAGTGTGGATACATGATTCCTTTATAATACAGTTCGATTTATTCACCACAGTCTGTATGCCTCTCACATACCAATTTTGATTTGGTTCCATATAGTAAATATCGTTTTTGTGGTGGGCAGTTCCATAGTATTAACAAATACACAGAGTAAGGTGTATACCACCACAGTTCCATACAGACCAGTACCATTATCCTAACATTTCTGCCATCCCACACCATTATAAAAACTCCTCTTCCCATTCCCAATTCCTGGAAGCTACTCATGTGTTTTCCACCTTACAGTTTTGCCTTTTCCAATGTGCAGTGAGGCAATATGTAGTCCTTCAGTATGGCTTCATTCACTGAGTAAAATGCATTTAAGATTCATACATGTAGATGGGTGATTTAATAGCTCATTCATTTTTCTTACCAGGTAGTATTACATGCATGGATGTGTCTCAGTTTTTTTTATCCTGAGAAAAACAAGGATCAGCCCCTGAAGTCCCGAAGCTCATCTGAAGCTCACAGATAGGTCTCGATGTTATTGCAAACTGATCCAGTGGTTAGAGCTAAGCCCCACTGTTCTTCTGTTGGCGTAAACAATTTTATAGAATATCCACTTCAGGCAAAGTCACTGTGCAAGCCAAAAAAAAAAAAAAATTCTACTCTCTCACTAAGTAATTGCTACTTCTTTCCCAGCTTTAGCTTAACCTTGTATTTTTCTGACCTCTCTATATAGCTATAACTTACTGAGATGCACAATCATCAAATCACCTCACTTTCTTACTTCACCTAATCTAGACTGAACCTCTGCTTACTTAGACACTCCCCAAACAAATTAGTCAACCAGAGACCAAATTGTTGAACCAAAGACCAAATCATGAAGTTCTTTCTAACACCCTTATATTGAGATGCTTCATAGTTCCCTGGGTGACCACTCTCTCTTACTGAAATGAAGAATAATGAATAATAAACCCAACTTGCTCAACTAAAGGTGTGTCCCTCATGGTCTTTGGCTGAAAAGCATTGAGTCTGTCTCATTACTAGTTGAAAAACATCTAGACTTTTTTCCAGTTTTTGGAGGTTATGACTAAAGCTGCTATGAACAACTGCATAGAGTTTTTTGCATGAACATAAGTTCCCATTTCTGTTGCAAAGATTTCTAGGATTGCCAGATCATGTGATAGGTGTATGTTTAACTTTATTTTTTTATTTTATATATTCTTAGAGACATGTAACAGTATCTCAATGTGGTGTTAATTTGCACTTGTATAATTAACACTATTGAGCATCTTTTCATATGGTTTCTCATCTCAAATCTTCTTTTTTGAAACATCTACTCAAATCTTTTGCCCATTTTAAAAACTGGATTGTTTTCTTACTCTTTAGTCTTGAAAATTTTTCATATAGCCTAGATACCAATACTTTGTCAGAAACATGATTTGCAAATATATTCTCCCATTCTGTGGGACAATTCTCTTTTCATTCTCTTACAGAGATGTGTTTAGCTTCTGCAATCACTAAGCTAGTCTCATGATTTGTGTACGTTTCCAAATAGTTGTAATTATTTAATAAAAACAACCTTAACCAAAGAATTAGAATACAGACATAGGGTGAGAAAAATAAATAAGAATGGAGGTTGGAGAGAAGTGGGGTTAATACATTAAGCAAGAGAGAAACCTTTCACACTGACTACTGAAGATTATGATTTAATCAACTCAGAAGCGGAGATCCAAGTGCGTAAAACATGCATCACCGACACAACGATACAACACAACGACGACCTCTAGTGGCTTCCCACCACTCTTATATTAAATCCAAACCCACACCTCACCTCGTTTCTGCTGGCCTTCTTGCTGTCCTTTGTGTCTGTATCAGACACATTACCTTTAATTTTGTTTCTCAGACACATGAAGATCCTTTCAGCCTTAAGACCTTTCCTCCAGCTCTTAGCTCTGCCTAGAAGACCGCATCTTCATGGCTGCTTCTTGTTGTCACTTAAATGTCAACAAATGCCAGCTTGTCTGATGAATCTTTATTTAATTTATTTTTATTGAAGCATAGCTGATAAACATATTATATTAGCTTCAAGTGTATAACATAGTGATTCTATAGTTATAATCATTATGAAATCTTCCCCCCAACTAGTGCAGTTAATGTCTGTCAACATAGAAAAGTTCTTACAGAACTGTTGACTATATTCTCTATACTTTCATACCCGTGACTAATCTATATTATGATTGAGATTTTGTACCCCTTTATCCCCTTCACCCTCCACACCCATCTGCCCCAACCCCTCCCCCATGGTAACCACCAGTCATTTCTCAGCGTCTCAGAGTCTACTGCTGTTTCATTTTGGTTTGGTTTGCTTTGGTATATCAACAGAAAGCACCTGAACTTGTTTTTCACTCTTTCACATCACCTAGCTTTGTTAAATTAATAGTACATATCACCATTTGAAATCACCTTGCTCCTTTGATGATTTTTTTTTTAACTATCTGTGCTCTCCATCCCTAGCCACTAGAATGAAAACTCCTCAAAGGAGGGGAAACTTTCCTGCAAAAGCACTGTTGTAATCCAGGCACAAAACCCAGCCACATAATAAACACTCAGTAAATATTTTTAATGAGTAAATAACAGAATAAATGATGAAGTGATAAAAAAAAATGTCCATTATAATGCTGCCTCACATTCCTAATTTCCTGAACAGAACTCGAATTAATAGATACTGAACATGAATACATTAGCCTTTACTAAGAATTTGCTTTTCATACACAAAAATGAAATCAACTGATAAAATTACATTTTCAGAATTTTTAATGAGTGGGAAATACTCATGATATCTGAACAAGTATAAAATATTTAAATAAAATAGTAAAACAGAATGTGACATAAACCTAATCAGATGTATAATTTGTACATTTAGAAGATGAATGTGTATGTGTATATATACATATGTGTGTATACAGATACATGTGGATGTGTGTATACACACACATATTTAAGAAAAAATGTTAAAAATAAACAGAAAATTTTTAATACATTTTCTGCTCTAGGCAGTGGTATTATGGTTATAAGATTTTTTTGTTACTTTACTAAGTTTTTTATAACTCATATTTTCTACCTGTAGAAATAAAAATAAAAAACTTTAAGGATCTCTAAGTCATAGGATTAACCAACTGCTCTAGTCTTTACTCATCTCATTGTGTTTTGAATTAGAATGACATCATTTAACCTGGTTCATCTATGGAGATACTTTAAAAATAAAGATTGCAAGGCCCCATATCACTGACCTAATGAATCAGTCTCTTTAGGGATGGAGACTGGAAACCAATGTTTTAATAAAACCGGGGGTTTTGATAATCAAGCAGGTATTTTTTAATTGTTATCTAAATAACAGATGCAAATGCCTCATGCCCTAATCATGGAATGCCAGTGCTGGCAGAGATATTAGATGCCATCTACTGCAGAAGTCATATTTTATTAGAAATGGAAATTAAGCCACACAGCTAAATATTCACATAGGACATCACCCCAGGTCTCCTGATTTCAAATGATCTCTGATTTCACTATCATGCATCCTTAAGCTAAGGCCTTTGAGTCTGTAACTCTTTTCTGGAACCATTTTCAATCTGACTCATTTCCTAAAACAGCAAAGAAGTTTGCCCATTTTTCACAGTAGTGTTCTTTGAAGGATGGAACAGAAACATCACTTCACGGAATTTAAAGCAGCTGCCAGTCATCACACAGTGACAACTCTTAGAACTGCTGTCTATGTCTGTCAACCCCAGTTAGCAGGAAGTAAAAGGACCTTACTTTTATAGGCATTAGAAACATGGCTAAAAGTAGAATGTGAAATAACTGAAAACTAATGACACATTTAATGTATTATTTATGCACAGTAAAGTGTATTTGTGGAAAAAATTAAAAGCCTGTATCAAAATTGAAATTTTTTAAATATTATTTTCTATTTTTGACCAATAGTAAATAGAGAACTGATGGAGCTATAAATAACTGGATTCAATATGCCTACAGAGATTTTATTTTCTATCCAGGATCTCAGAGTAGAACCACCAGAAAGCAGTAGAGAAAGCATGCTGGTTGCAGATGAGCCAGCCTGAAGGTGAAATGGCACCATGCGTGTCTGTCTCAGATCCCTGCCCAGACATCCCAGATGGCCACCTGTAACCTAATGTTCCCCAGCTATGCCCATTGAGTCTGGGCAAGGAAAAATATGAAATCCTGCTGCTTTTCCAGAAGTAGTACACAACTTCTCTCCATTCCGGAATAAACCAAATGGGTTCATGAGGTTTCTAGTATTCTGCTGTCCCCAGCCTCTTCCCCTCCCTTTCTCCTGACCGTCTCAGCTGCAGGTGGAGTTGAGTCTGAGGCTATGCGGCATTAGGACAAGACTCTTGAAGGGAATCAAATAGGTCCCAGGTCTTTAACCACTCTGGCTCTGATTGGAAGCATATACAAATCCTCTCTGGAGAAAAGTATCCCCAAGTTAGCATCATAAGATTCTCACAGGCTAAAATTAAGCAAAAATAAGCTCACCACACAAGACCATAGAATCACAGAAAAATTAATTTGTCTTTCTCTCTCTCTCCTTCCTCTCTTGCACATGCCCACCCTGAGTCAGGGTACACATGCTAGAAAGGCCATGGAAGGACAAAAAGAGAAGTTGGCCAAGTGCAAGCAAGGAAGGGACCCTCACCAGGAGCTGAACTCTGCCAGCAACTTTGGGCCTTCTATCTTGGACTTTTCAGCCTTCAGAACTGCGAGGAAATAAATTTGTTATTGAAGCCAACCAGTGTGTGCCAAGCAGACCAACAGTAAAAATTCTTAGAAAAGCATTAAAATATTATAAATAAAGTATATAACTTCCAAATTAGAAGAGAAAAACAACCTAGAATAAGAAAATGTATAAATCAATGCACAAGAGGTAAATAAGTCACAAAAGACAAGACACAAACAAAGCATTAAAAAAAAAAAAAGACAGTAAAATCGTATCCAAGATAGTAATCACAACTAAAAACAAAGTAAACTCCCAATTAAACATTTAAAGTTTGGAAAAATAATTTGAATATACCCTTTATAAGGAAAAAGAAGTATTAAGTACTAGGCAAATACTAGCCAAAATATAATCGTGTCAAATAACAAATAATTTGAGACAAGAAGCCATCCACCACAGCAGGGCTCTTCATCTTGGCATTACTGACGTCTGGAAGAGCTCTCCTGTGCTATGCAGGTTGTTTACCCACAGCCCTAGGCTCTATCCACCAGATGCCAGTTGAACCCCCATTCAGTTGTGACAACCAAACATGTCTCCAGACATTGCCACATATGAGCATCCCTGCTAAGAGTGACATTCCTGGACCCCTCTGCATTACTTGACTCACTCTCCACAGAAGAGTAACAGTTTCTTTATTTGGAAACCTTAGCAGAAAGAACTGCCTGCCTGGTAGGCCCACCTCCTCCCTTTCTTTTACAATCAGACTGCCTGCCTGCCTGCCTGCCTGCCTGCTTACAGAGAAGTATTCATTTTGATGTTCAATGTCACATTTGTGACACTGAAGCCAATGCTCCTTATGACTGGATAGGAAACTTAATTCAGAAATATGATATAAAATAAGACCATTTAGCTAACATACTGATGGTATTTTCCAGCCATCTGTATCAGCAAAACATATATTTTGATCTCCATATGTCTGACTATCATATATCTCACCTGGTTTCAACTCAGTAAAAATGAGTGTTCTTAAATGCTCTGAAACTCAAACAAAATGAGTTTCCTTATTAATGGTATTGATAGTCTTTAAAAAGAAGGAAACTGCAGTTTGAAGATTAAGTGATGTGTACAAGATTTCATAACAGTAAAAGTAGAGATAGGTTCAAATACAGGCCTGTCTGCCTCCAGAGCCAATGCTCTTCCAATTATTCCAAGTCTAATTTCATACTCTCTTGTTTAACATCATTCAGTGGTTCCCCCTAACAGTCTTTTATCTGTTCTTTAATTCAAATATTTAATTGGTTAATATGTGCCATACTTTGTCTATTAAATAATTAACAGAATAGAGACACAGCCACCACTCTAATGATCTTATGTACACTGTGACATACAAAGAAGTGACATTTAAAATCAAATGTTAGATCGAAATAAAGGTCGAATACATACAGAAAGCACACCTAACATCAGTCTGGAAGGTGAAAGAAAGCTCGGCAGAAGAAGTGACATTAATTAATGGACAGGCAAGGGTAAAGGCAAAGGGAACAGTGTATGGTGCAAAGCATCCAAAGTCTGAAAGACCACGGCCCGTTACCTCCGTCTGATGAGAACCAGAGTAGGAGGGCTCTGGTGAGGGATCAGGCTACAGAGTGAACCAGGGACTAGGTTAAGAATTTATGAGCTGTGTATTTCAGAGTTTGAACTTAAACCCCAGCAAAGAGAAAGCCATTAACTATATTTTTAAGCAACGTATTGAAATAGTTATTTTTCACTTTATTAAAAAGATCCATCTGTTTCCAGAAAGAGAGAAAGAGAAAAATCAACAAATCCAAGCACAAGACTATTCCAAGTAAGAGATAAAGGGGCCTGAATAGGCTGGTGGCAGTGGAATAAAGAGCCATGGAAGGAGTTTCAACATCCTTAACAAGTAAAATTAATAAACCTTAGGAGGAAAGAATTAAGCAGTAAGTTCACCCAGCTTTCTGAGTGTACAGTACCATTATCCATGCACATGAGGAATATAGAAGGATTTCACTGGGGAGAACACAGCATCAGGGGAAGCCTAGGAGCTCATGGCTGCTTTAGTCTTAGGTTAGCTTTAAGTGTCTTTGGAACACTTACATGAAAATGATAGAAAAGGAGTAAGATATTAATTTCCATCCAGCAACAATCTTTTGAACAGTTTCTGTGTATTACACTCTATATTAGGCACTGTGAATGCAGAATGAGGAATAAGATAACAAGATACACAACAATAGAATAAGGCACACCTTTTATCTTCCCTCATGATTCTTACCATCTAGTAAGGAAGACATTGTAGAACAACTAATTGTAAGTATACAGGTGAATGCTATAAAAGGCAAAGTATATAACAAGGTGCAAGAGATGTAACCTAATTTTAAGGTGTAAGAAAGGCCTCCTTAAAAATTGATAACAAAAAATAAATCTTAAATTACATGCCTAATCTATAAATAAATGTTAGTCCTATATGTTAAGCTTTATTTTTAATTTATTTCATAATATGACATACCAAATAGTGAGATCCTAGCCTTTGAAACATGCTATAGTTCTTTATCTTTGTGGCAAGAATCTAAAAGGTATGTGTATAGGCTAATTTACTTTTTGCAATTTACTAATTTCCTGAGCTTTTTATGCATCAAATATATTCTTGAGTGATTTCTATGAGCCAGTTGTCCAGCTGGAGTATCAGAGATGTTATATAAGCAGTGAGAGATGAGATTGATTGAAGCTAAATTATTTGAGCCTTGACTTAGAATTTAAGTTGCTGACCTTGTCCAGATAGACATTGTGGAGTTCTGGAAAGTTTATGAGCTGGTAAATGTCATGGTCACAGTTCTGACATAGAACAATTAATTTGCAAAAGCTTTCCAGATAATCACATGCTAGTATTAAGGCATTTTGATGTGTTTAAAGCCTGTATACATCTCACATCATTGTGAAATATTGTTTAAGAGGCTTATGGTACAATATTTAAAACACATATTATCTTTCCATTCATTACAAATTTAATCATTGGTTTCATAAAATGCATTAATAGTGCATAACATGAAACCATAGATTTAATTGTACTATCAATATCCATGCAGAGGTCTAAAAATACAACAAGGATTGTAATGAAGGGTCTATAAAGTTTCCAAACTTTCCTCCTCTATTTAGTGCTCATTAGAATATCAGGCAAAATAAGGACTTCGCTTTTTTGTTTTCTGCCCCAGCTAATTAGCTAGAATTCCTCTCTCAAAAACCATGCAAAAACATTGGAATTAGTAATGGCACCTCTGTAAACAGATAATGGGAAAGGTGGTGACAGTACACTTTTCCATACTGGTATACAATGAACACTTTTTAGGATTTGGCATGAAATCCTTAAGAGGTCTAGTTTAGATTCTTTAGGATTTATATGTGGTGCTGAAGGTCATAAGGTGCTATAATTCATTAGTACCAGACAGGATCAGAGACTTCTTTGACAAGAGTGGCAGCTGTCAGTTGTCTGTCAATAACCACATGGGTAAGGTGGAGAAAGTATGGATTTAGTATTAAGAGTGGGATGGCATAGGTGGAGGAGAATTGGGAAGTTTGGAATCAAACACAACCTCAAAAAATGCTTGCTCTCTAATCAAGTTAGACCTGACTCTGACCCTTTCTTGACCTTATCCAATGGCAGGGAGGACAATTTAGGGCAATTTAAATCTCTTAACCTCCTGTATTCTACATTTAACTATCCAGAACATGAGAAGTCCTACTTATAGGAAAGTTACAGGTTCTCTAACCATGGGATTAGGGAGACTTCTATATTTGTCACCTGTCTGATTTATTTAAATTTCATACAATGAACTTATGCTTCTTTTACAAACAAGGGAGAAATTAATTCATTTAAGATTCCCTCTCTCACTTAGCATATATAAATATTTCAACAGACTCAGAATTACCTACAAGTTTTTTAAGGCTATTATAATGTTAATAAATTCCTAGGGAGCCACATATTATCTTTTTAATAGTTTAAAGTTATAACCTGGACAGTCTTCTGTGACTAATATAAATGAAAGAGCAAGCATTTTGGAGACCTTATTAACAGAATTCTTTACCTTGGAGCCAAGAGAAGAAAAATGCCAGAGGAAAAAAATTAAATGATAGTATACATCATCATCCAGTTGTTATCAGAATTCTCCATTTGACCAAAAATTCTAAACTTTTGTGTTCTAAAATACAATAAATTATCTGGATATACAGAGTCAGCCAAACAATACAACCAA
This sequence comes from Manis pentadactyla, assembly GCF_030020395.1. NCBI lineage: Eukaryota > Metazoa > Chordata > Mammalia > Pholidota > Manidae > Manis > Manis pentadactyla. The sequence continues at coordinate 80,085,238 of NC_080026.1, forward strand.
ATAATTACTGGACAAGAACTTAAAGATCCCTAATTAACAGAAATGCTCTATTATCAGAAGATATCAAAAAAATAATGACAAAAACACAGTTTATACATTCATACCGATAATGTTAAGGTCTAATATTGTAGTGACCTTACAAAGGTCTATGCATCATCTCATTTAATCTTTACTACAACCATATGAAAGGTTACTTGTCCCCTCCCCATTATACAGATGTGGAAACTGAGGCTTGGAGTGAATGAATGACTTGCCCAAAGGTGAACAAATAGTTAAGGAGTACAAAAGGGATTTGAATCAAGCTCTATCTAATTCTTGACCCATTATCTGAACCACTATTATCAGTAGTATTTATATGTTAGTGGATCAAAAAGGCATAAGTTTTATTTAACATTATTTGAGATTTTAAAAATCCAATCATAACTGAATTGAAATTTCAGTGACTGATAAATTTGGATATTTAGAAAGAGCTGATAAAATATGAGAGTATCTCTATAATTTATGTGTTCACATGCAAATGTGTCCATAAGTCAATCATTTGCACAGCTTCTCTGCTCAAGTCATTCGTATTTCCTGAGCGACTTCCCCTGGTGTTCCAATATTCTTCTCTTTGTTAGTCACAAAATAGCTCATACCAGGAATTCTTATCTTTCTTTGGAAATAGACCCCCTTTAAAAGTTGTATGAAGCTATGTGTGTTCTCCATTGATCCCTAAATGTGCATGCGACATTAAAAACAGTGCTTAGGCTATTTCAGGGGATTCACTTGTCCCCTGAAACTAGGGTGAGCACCTAACTGGTTTGCCCAGGACAGTCCCAGTTTATTCCTGTTGCCAGTGTCCTAAATGTTTGTAGTAGAGTCCCCAGTAGGACAATAAATTATGTGGACTCCCTACTGAAAAACCACTCAGGTTAAAAATACATATCCATCCTTCACTTTATTTTTCCTCTTCATCAAGATTACATTTGCCTTTCTTATGTTACTGTAGCCCGTTGGTACAAGGGATGACTTCTTCCCATAAAAGATTTTTAGTATGATTACCATCCACCCTGTGGGCAGATGATACTGATCAGAACAGAGAAAATCCAGTTGGCCAGGCACAGAGACAAAGAGCTGAAGTTTTATGCAGATGTATTTGAGGTTGGCCTAAGAGCAGGCATCCAGAATTTTGAAAATTATTTCAGTAGTAGCAAAAACCCTTCCAATAATCATTTCAAAATTTTACTAGAAGAGAAATTGCTATAGTGAATGTCTTTAGGAAAGTTATGCAAGTGCAAACTTCTCACCCCTAATAAAAGGCTAGCAGGTAGACAAGGGCACATAAAAGTATTGAACATGACAATGTGGAATCAACAAGAGACAGAAGAAGAATCTAGGTCGATTTGGAATTATTTCCTCAATCACACTGGTTAAGGATTATCATCCAATTTTAAGAAAGGAGTAACTGAGCCTTATGACAAAATCTAGTATATATCCTTGAGGTGTTATTACATATAAATCAAGTTTTAAATAACATAATTATCTTTAAAAAGGCAGGGTAAAATTATTTTCACAAGCTCTCTACACATATTCTTAAAAATCCCAAGATACTCTTAAATTATTATCATGAAGAGTTGGACACTGCACAGATCATGAGGTCTAGCTCCCATATATGTCAAAATTAGGGAACAGACTTCTTCATAGAATCACGTATTCACAAGGTTTATTTCTCTCTGGGTGTAATACTTGTTAAAGGCTGTGTTGTCTATCAGGTATCATACAAGACACTTGGTTCCTTTTAAAACAGAGGTATATTAATGGCATTTTAATGCCTTTTAATACCAGGTATTTAGATATGTTCAGTGCAAAATATTCAGTTTTCTTATATATTTTTGATTGTGTAGAAACACATTTTACAGAAACACACATATATATGTACACTAAAATACGTGTTTTATTGACTTTGACTTAGAAAAATTGGCTACTACACTCTTCTGCCAATTATGCATACGTTACTACCTACTTTGATTATGGTGACCAGCATTCAAACACATTGGATCTTGCTTATTTCTAGAGACTACAACAGAAAAACCAGTAACTTAATCTGTGTGGTTCATGCCTACCAGGGAAAAACAAAGCAAGAGGAAATAACAAAAAACAAAGCAGGAGGAAAATGACAGAATGCCTGAATGCCTCTATAGAACCTTGTAATAACTACTGTAGATTTCATAGATAAATGGCTCTGTGTACTACAGATTTTAAATGATAAAATGAGAAATGATAAAAATCATTTTCTGTAAAATTAAGAAATAACTTTGAGAGGAAAAGCTTACTCCCCTCTCTCAGAAAAATAACCCCCTTAATGTGCATGATGGCATGTTATGACTTCACTTAATGTGTCGTGCTACTGAGCCTTTTTTTTTCAACCTTCTGCAGCACGACTCTATAATGGAAAATCCAAGCAAGTTTCCTGCTGTAATCATTTCACCTTATTCTCAGATGCATTCCATTTCAACTATTTTCTAACTGCATTAGAAAATCCCACATTTCCTATCAATATATTTGTTTAATCATAAACAATCATGTCATTTTTAGGTATCCTGAAACTCCAACTTATGATTTCAGATTGAAAGAAAATAGCCTAGCAAAAAATTATACCAACACACTAATTAGAAGATAACACTAACACATATATTGTATTTATTACATCTAAACATCATTCCAAACATTTATAAATATTAACCAACTTACTCTTCTCAACAGCCCTACAATTAACTTCATTATTATTTTTTAGAAATGAGGAAACTGAGACAGAGAAAGGTTAAACAGTTTGCCCAAATTCACAGTAAGAAAGAAACTCCCAAGATAATCTGTCCCCTCATATCTGTGCCCTGAATTATTATTCTCTTTTGCCTCTTCTAATAGCACCAGCTTTTGGGCTACTCACTTCACTTAGTGTAATGTTAATGCCAAATCCTCTTGCTATTAAAAGGTCAACAATTGCAGAATGAACCATGAAGGTAATCAATTTTTTAGGAAAAAGAGAAAATAGCTAGCAAGTTGCCTATGGCTTCAATTTTATAATAATCCTGGTTTCAGAAAATTTCAAATGTAAAACAATTGGAAAAAAATGGTACAAGTCCCATTTTCGTGTTTCCAAATATTTTAGTGAAAAATAGTGAAAGAAACCACTGTTCCACCTGCTATTGGAATTAAACTGTTATTCTGATTAATCATGAAATTTCTAACTTTTTAGTATTTATTAAAAAGGGCAGAAAAAAATGATGAAGAGGAAGAGGAAGAAGAGGGTGGGAATAAGAGAACACTTCAAGTTCCCAGGGGATTTCCATTTCTATCCCACAATAATCAAATTATACCATAATATTCAGCATCATAAACAATGAAAACAGCAACACTATCTAGCGACTATTTTGGCAAAGCACTCAAAACTGTAACAAAAATAAACCCCTGTACAGATAAACTCTTAACCTGACTAAATAAAGCATGTTGTAAATACTAAATTTATATAAAAAAATTAAGCTACTATATTTGGTTGTCACTAAGTGTGTGTGTGTCTTCACAATTATGCTGATATTTTCTTATGAATTTTCCAGATCCTCAAAGACATGATCTCCTAGATCGTAAAACCTAATTTTACTTAACTTTGCTGAAACCTAACTGAGGAGGCTGCTGGGAGAACCCATACTTTATCTGAGCCTTAGTGCTCAGGAAAAGTGCTAATGGCACAGGGTATTTTATGCTACACAGTCACCTTTGTCTATCCAGACAATTCAAAACCATCCCCAGACTCCACTTCCATCTTCCCCAACACACACACACATGCCCATTTCTTTGGGGAACTGCCTCTCCCACATCACCACATATCCATGTCATTCTGGTGAGGCTTCTAATCATATCATCACACTCATTAGCCATGGTTTGGGATGATGTCTTAAGCAAGGCCATTCACACCCCTTATCCCATATTTTTACATATTTTATCTGAGGAAGATGTTTTTCTCTTTGCTCTGAGACTACCAAACTGTAATAATACATGCCCAGAGTTCTCTTCATCCATTTCCTCTCTTCCACATGCTTCATATAGAAATAATCTGTCTGCAGTAGAAGAGTTAAGGGCTGCAAAAAGTTTAGGGGCAACAGAATTGGCCAGCTGCCCCAAATTAGAGGACAAAGAGTCCTCCACGAGACTGCCCTCACTTTTGACAGCAACTGCACGTTCTAGAGGTTCCAAAAACCACCCTCATGTTTGAGGACACACAGAACTCACTGATAGCTATTATTCTCACAGTTGTAGTTTATTACAGGAAAAGGATCTGATTAATATCAGCCAAGGGAGGAAGCACATAGGACAGAGTCAGGAAGGTTACAAATGAAGGGTTTCTGCTCCCTTCTCCCCATGCAGTCAGGATGCATCACCCTCCTGGCATTGATGTTCTCATTGCATCATTACCCAGGTAGCTCTTGATTTTCACTCACGCTCACAGTAATGGAATGTGGGATTGGGAAAGAACTAAAGTATCTTGGAGCCATTGCAACTAGCATGCCTTAGAATAAAATGTCCAGTTTCAATCAGGGATGTGCCAATCACCTGAGAAGATTTCTTTTTTTTAAAGAACATAAACTTTCTTTGGCAAGAAGGACATACTGAAAGGGGGAAAAAGGATGGGGTAAATAGCAGAGCAATTGAAATTTTTTTTTCTTTTTCTTTTTAAAAATGTTGTATTAAATAAAGTTGACATAATATTAGTTTCAGGTGTACAACATAGTGATTGTACATTTATATACATTACAAAATGCTCACCACAATAAGTGTAGTTATCATTTGTCACCATACAAACTTATTACAGTATTACTGGCTACATTTCCCATACTGTACTTCTCATCCCCAGGACTTACTAGTTTTATAACTGCAAGTTTGTACCTCTTAATCCCCCTCACCTATTTCACCTATTCCCCTAACCCCCCTCTGCAACCATACCAGTTTGTTCTCTGTATTTACAATTCCATTTCTGGGTTTTGGTTTTTCGTTGAAATTTTTTAAGTATATATTCTTCAGGTTCCACTCCAGACCTCATATATCTGTGTTCATACTTATGTTGGTAAAGCCCCTTGAGTGATTTCATTATCTACCTCCAATTAAGAACACCTGCCATTATATTAATTGTTTTTCTCTAAACAGATGTCTCAGCAAAGACACAGAAAAACTCTGCTGTGGCACTAGAGCACTTTACAAAGCCATAAAGAATCTAATGGCTAGTATATCACAGGAACTCAATACATGTTTCTTATATGTGATGAATAGATAAATGAGCTGTATGTCATTCTAGGGCCACGTGGCATTCATCCCCCGTGAGCTGTGTTATGAAATGCCCTGGTGCACAAGGAAACTGGGAAACAGAGTTCCTGGTGCTGTCATGTGTTTCCTTCTAATCTAACATTGGCTCTAAGAGAAGGAATTCTCCTCTCAAACTCATTATCATCAACGGAGCATTCAAGACTCCACGGCACCTTTCAGTTCAACCTGTATTTACTACTTACCATGAGTTACGCAAGGTGGAAGGACAGAGTGGGGCAGGATACAGGGAGAAGCAAAAAGCTTCAAGTTATAGGACAAAGCCATGATCTTTATTAAAGAGCCTTCGCTTATCTATTGTGTGTCAAACTTGGTAGACCTGGCCTGGTCTGGCCTGGATAAAAGGTGGGTTGTCAGTTTAACAAAGCTTCAGTGCTCACATCCAGAGAGTGATGGCCAAACGATTTCTGAGTAAGAAGGCCAAAGCTGCTCAATTTTAGGTAAGTAGACTGTAGTACACAGAATAATGTAACCCCTGTCCCCAAAGATACAGATCCTAATCCCTGGAACCTGTGAATATGTTGCCTAACATGATGAAAAAGACTTTGAAGGTGTGATCAAATTAAAGATCTTGAGATGAGAAGATTATCCTGGATTATCCAGGTAATCCAGTTGGGCCAAAGTAATCACAAGGGTCCGTAAAAGAGGGAAGCAAGCAGGTCAAAGTCAAAGAAGATGTGAGGAGAGAAGCAGATGCTGGACTGGTACACACTGAAGATGAAAGAGGGGCAGTGAGCCGAGGAATGCGAACAATCTCCAGAAGCTGAAAAAGGCAAGCAAGCAGCTTCTCTCCAGGAGCCTCCAGAAGGAACACAAGCCTGCTGAGGCTTGATTTTGCCCCATAAAACTTGTTTCAGATTTTTGACTTTCAGAAATGTGAGATAATAAGTTTGTGTTCTTTGAAGCTACAAAATTTGTGATATTTAGTTTCAACAGCAATAGGAAACTAATCCATTTGCACAAACTCAACCATTGAACAAAAAGCCTGAAGCAGTATTCCATAAATTTGAGGGAGCACAAGGATCTCTCCAGTTTCTCTTCCAGAGTAGAATTAACCATGAAAGGGACCCATTCATAACACTTACAGAAAAATAACAGCCCTCTAATTATACCACTTTTACCTCATTCATTCTTTTTCAGTTAAGCAAAGCAGAACAGTGAATAGTTTGTGTTTATTTTGTTTTATGGTGTTGTTCTGTCCACCCTTCAGTGCCCATTCTTTATTCTTACCCCCTTCTAGGAAAGTACCCCTCTTCAGTCCCCATATTCTTGGCTGTGTCAAATCCTGCTATAAACTCCAAGGATAGGCACATTATGTCATAACTATCTAATTAGAACCTTCTATACCTTTGACTACAATAACTGGTTCAGGAATAAGCATATAATCCATGTCAGTCCACTGAGAATCAGCCTCAGACTTTAAGCTGGTGCCAAAGGGAAAATGCAGTGCTGGAGTTGCTGGCGTGTTTCTTTACCCCACAATGAAGATTCCTGTCTGAGAAATGAAGGTCATACAGGGAGAAGCATAGTGAAGAGATGGAGAAAGGGATACAGAGAGACAGGGAGACTGAAGCTCTGGTACCAGCTGTGTACAAACAAGATTGCTCCCTTTGAACCCTTCAGTATTGTGAACAAATCAATTCCTTTGCTGGTTTAAACAAGCTTTGAATGGAGGTTTTGTTATTAAAATAGCTAGAATCCTGCTAACACAAGTAACACAAGAGCACTCAGATTCCAGAGTATGAAGCAGGCTGGGGACCCAGCTGGATCTCAAGAAGTATAAATGATACCAGTTTCTCTGTCTTTGGTTTCAGAGATCATGGAAATATCCAAACACCTTCAGGAAAAAAACAAGGATCCCTCACCTATTCACTGATGCCTGAAAAGAAAGAACAAACTGGACATACCCCAGGGGAGAGACATTTATGGCTGTGGTCAACAATATGATTTTATCATTCAAATTCAGACACTTTGAAAATAAAAAGGAGCAAAAATGATAATTATGTCCAGGCATAGACAATGACTGCCCCAAACAAAACAAGCTATATGGTTATCCTACCCAGGACTGCTGAAGCAAACTAGTATTCTTGTCAGAAGACTTGAATTCAAATCCTGCCTCTGTCACTACAGGATCGCAGGCCCTTTAGCACGTGGGGTTTTCATTTCCCATTTTAACACAGTTGAGATAAAACTCTCTATCACAATGGTTAGTATAACAGTCAAAAGCTATAAAGAATATTTAAGTACTTACCAACCACAAAGCCTCATGCAAATTAGTCTTCTTCTTATTTATCAGAATCTGATTTTGTTAGGAAAAAGTGTACTGCAGAGATGAAGTGAGACAGGAAAGGCAAAGGATGATTGATGGTGGAGGGTGGCTCTGAATACCTAGCCTAGAGTTAATACTTCTTTGTCCGGGGGGCAGTGTGCTTTCTTAAAGGCAGCGGGCACCACCTAGAGGTAGCATAGGTACGTTAGGCTAAACTGGCACAGCTTCTGAGTCTTTGTAATAAGGGCATTTTGTAAGCATTTCCATCAAAGGAATTGATCATTGAAGAGCTGGCAGGTTGCCCAGCTCTACAACTGGAGTGAACTCTGGCCTTACTCTCATCCATTTAAATATTATGTGATCATCTTAAGAAAACATTTCTTAGTAATTCTCTCCTTTTACTTCCTTTTACCTAACTTGGATGCGAGCCCCAGCTCTCCCACCAATAAGCTGTAGAATCCTAAGAAATTCACTGAAGCTCTGAAATGTGGTTCCCTACAGTAAGAGTGTATCAGAATCATTAACAGAATATACTATGTATCCCACTTTAACTCAACATCTGGCTGCCACCAATTACCTTAGGAAAATTATTTGCCCTTCAAAATTTTTGTTTCCTCAGCAGTAAGATGAAAAATAACAATAGGACCTATTTCATAAATTATTATGGGGATTGAATGAGATGCTGTGTGTAATGCGCTTAACCCAGCACCTGGCTAATGGAATCCATGCTTGATAGCTGCTTATTTTCTTTTCTGAGTCCCTCTTAGCCATAACTTTCTATAGTTAAAATAATTTAGTCTAAGCCCATACAAGTGGGATTTATCTAGCTCTTAAAATTTATGTGGCCATTGGCTTAACAAGTCCATCTTCCTAAACACAGATTCTCTCTAAATTTTTCCCTCACCAGCTGACTTGAAGATGTGTTACCCTGTCAATTGCTGACGAGCACACCCATGATCTGCACCCCTTGGAATAACATTTTAGCACTGGAGCAAAAAACCTAATTAAGCAACTAAACTCAAAGAAAGTATCTAAGGAGAAGCCCATCTGCCTCCAAATAATCTCTGCCTCTTAATTCCATGCAGATTGGAATTTGCAATGGAAATTAGATCGGTGCCATGTATATTTTTAGATCAGAATATCCAACTGGGCATATTTCTTTAGATTTAGCATGTACAGTATTTTAAAAAGTTGTCTAGTAGAAGAGTTCAAACCTTTTTTATGCAGCTGTTACTTTCAGTTGCAGGAAGATAAGAAATTTTAATTATATGGTGAAACATTTTCATCAGCAGCTTCTTAAGAATACCTTTTCTAATATATAAATTGGCCATTTGTACTGCTTTATGTCTATTCCCCCTATTGAAAATTAATTAAAATCCAATACAAATTGAATAGCTTAAAATTCCAGGTCAAAAAAAAATACAAGGATCAAACTCATGCTGTCATTCTGTCATTTTTATCCTAGTCCACACAACTTCACCAACTTGACATCGATTGAGCAAGGATTGTATTCAGTCTCACAGAGCTGAGCATGCATGATTCCTCATGAGCATATAAGGTTTCTTTTAAAATGTGAGAAGGAAAAAAATTAATAAGGCAACTCAGGTATTATTTTTGTCTCTTCTGTTAAGCTTACTTTATAGAACAAACCCAATGATTACCAATTACACAAAAACCTGAAGAATTTCTGTAGTGTTTAAAGTATATAGACAAATGTTAATCTTTAAAAAAAAAAAAAGATCTAGAAATAGTTTGTCTCTTAGGACAGAAGGGCCCTGGGAATCTGCAATATTACCATTTTAACCCATACAAGAAATAGACAAGATTTAAAACTTTGAAGACTGACACCAAGGATGCATTTTTTTCTGTTCTTTCTTTCTTTTTGCTCAGATATGTTTAAAAATGAAATATACAGTTTTTAAATATACCATGCAGATAGTGAAAGTAGTTTTCATTTATACCCATCTGATGATGCATTATTGGACATCCACCCAAACCTCACATGGACCTAAGAATGATGAGACTATAATGGTCAGGGGAGAAAACCCAAATTGATTAAGAAATTGATGGAACCACCATCCAATGGAAGACATTAAAGAACCGAACAAATGTTGATTAAAATCTTGATGCAAAGTCGATGAAGGCATAGCAATGCAAACAGGGTTTTATGAGCCCTATGATTAAAGATTAAGACAATACGCATTTGACCTTTTGGAGACCACCTGATATTATAAAGGGCATCAATTTGGAAATCAGGTTACAAGGTTTACACTCCTAAGGTACACATTACTAAAGAGTGCATTCTAAACAAGTTGCTTAATTTTGTTAGGCCTCAGATACCACATATATATCAGTCAAGGTAGTTTTCTTTGAAATTTTAACTCAAGGTACAAGGAGGGGATTTAGGTCGATGCACTCTGGTGAAGGAGAGGGGTCTAGAGGAGTAACTCCCTAAACTTTAATAACTGCTTTATTAAATAATCCTTATGGTCCATTTCAGTCTTGACACTAAAATACATCAACCCTATGAAAAACACCAAAGTGTTCAACATTTTAGCAAAATTATGATGACAAACACACAGTGGTTCAGAGAGAAAATGCAGGGATGTTTACAGTTCATTTATAAACTCTCTGGTGACATAAAGGAGAGCAAGTGTGCCATTCCACAATGGATCCTGCGGTGCTTCTCTAATGAAGAGTTCAGTGTAGCAAATGACATGCATTGTTAGAAAATGAAAACAGAAGTCATGGATGTGGGCACTTTATGCAAATAGTGAGCACCTCTGAAGAGATTTCCCAATATTTTTAGAAGATTTTTTTTCGCTATCTGTTGTTAAGACTGGCCTATACTTGTAAAATGCATGAGAAGATATAACTTAGTGCTCAGAAGAATTCTGGAGTCATTGGGGGCTTGTATTCTCATGACACTCCTGGGATTCGGATTCCCCCATAAGAGCCTTTTTGACTATTTGGGTAAGGCTCACATTCAATTATTCCTCCAAACAGCTATTCAATGACTGTACCTGAAGAAGAGAAATCCTGCAAAACCATTTCTAAACAACCCATTGATAAATACACAAAAGCCCCAGTCTTCTGATTTATATTAGAATTGATATTACATCATTCTCAGAATATAATTTTCAGATTGCAATTGATATCTGTTGCAGTTTTAAAATATATTTCACTCTTCTCATGTGTCATTTAGGACTTATCAGTTACAGAATCAATTTTAAGAATAGAAGAGTATTTGAACATGGCTACTTTTCAGCTTCAGGTTTACAAATCATGTTGACCATCAAAAATATTACTGCTCCACATGCATGTAGATGACATGTTATTTTAACTCAGCCATGATGAGATGGTTTTCCTCATTTTTGTGCTTTTAAAAAAATTCCTGTAAATTGTCTTATTAATCTAAATATATAGTAGTAAGCACACTAATAATTGTTTAATTGATTGATATGTAGTTCCATTACCTCATTAAAGAGAGGACATTTCATTTATCTCTGGTATTTCTGCCATCTGTTATGAACAGCTACATATACATCAGAGTGCCTACATACACATTTCTTCCTGTTCACAGGTATCTTAACCTTATTCACATCAGTAGGAGACACAGTAATATCCATGGCCACACACTGGAGGCCTTCTTCACAACAAGAATAGGGTTGCATAAGCTCACAGATATAGAGAATAGATTGGTGATTGCCAGTGATGGAGGGCAGGAGTGGACAAAATTACTCAAGGGGGTCAAAAGGTACAAACTTTCAGTTATAAAATACTTAAGCCTGGGAGATGTAATGTACAGCATGATGACTAGTTCATAATAGTGCACTGCATATTTGAAATGTGCTAAAAGAATAGATCTTAAAAGTTTTCACCACAAGAAAAAAAATTGTAAATATGAATGGTAACAGATGTTAACCAGGTTTATTGTGGTGACTGTTTTGCAATATTTACAAATATCCAATCACTATGCTATACATCTATAACAAATATAATGTTGTATGTCAATTAGACTTCAGTAAATTTTTTAAAGAAGAGTAGAATTAGTTTGAGTGCCCCCTTTCCACTGCTTCATTTCTCGTCACTCCCATTCAGTGCTAAGACACTGCACATTCTCAAATCAGTGACCCTAGTGAAGAAATAACCATTAGTGGTGGTATAAGAGCTGAGAAAGTGACATCACATGTCAACAATAAAACTGTGTTTTAAGCAGTTCAGAGCTTTTCTCAGAAATATTTTTTTAAAAGATCCTGGAAGAAAACAGTTGAGTGAGTGAAACCAGTATGAGAAACAGCTCTAAGAATGAGGATAATGTGCCAGTTTCCCTTCCCCAACTAGTTTAGTTTTTGCCTCCAGTCTGTACAGTCCTACTCCCAAGTCAAAAAATAATAAAATAAAATACAAAATAGGCTCCTTTTTATTTAAAATATAACCTTACTAATGAAAAACAAAGTCTCCAGGAAATATCCCAATGACCTTTCCAGAGTTGTGTTTTCATGAGAAACACTAAAATTAGTAGTACAGTGAAAGAAAAAACAAGGTTAACAAAACAATTTCATTCCCCTTTCATGGGAACATGCCACTGCAAGTACCTGCCCTTTCATATTCTGCTCCATGAATCTTGAAATTTCCTCTACCACCATGTCCATGAGCAAAGATCATCATCTTTCAAGATGCAGAACACTCAATATTTCTTCAAGAAATTAGTTCTCCATTCACTGTTTTCTCCAGTGAAATAGACTGAATGCTTGTGTCCCCCCAAAACTCATATGTTAAATCCTAACAACCACTGTGATGTTATTAGGAGCTGGGACCTTTGAGAGGTGATTAGGTCATGAGGGCAGAGCTCTCATGGGATTAGTGCCTGTAAAAAAGAGACCCTAGAGAGCCCCTTTCTCCTTCTGCCATGTAAGGACACAGCAAAAAGATGGCTATGATCCAGGAAGCATGGCTCATCAGAGAGTAAAGATAAGAGCACCTTGATCTTGGACCTCCCAGCCTCCAGAACCATGAGAAATAAATATCTGTTGTTTCTGTGGTATTTTGTTATAGCAGCCCAAAAAGACTAAGACATCCAGTGAGAACAGAATCACTGATTTGTGCATATTCAGTCATACTGCTTGTATTCTTTTATTACAATAATAAATTTATTCTGTTAGCTCTCCAACTAGATTATAAGCTCTTGGGGAAAAGTTTGTCCTATGTATTTTTTATCCTGTTTTTTCACACAATATGTGGCATAGAGTTGGCATTTCGTAACTGTAGAATGAATTATATAAAAAGAATTGCAATGAAATCATTATAATGAACAAATAAATTTTCAGCTTTTTAAAAATATTTTGCAAGAGCCATAACATTGAAAACATTTTCCAGGTACTCTACCTTTTTGTCATACATAAGGAATTTGAGGCCAAGAGACTATTTGCTAATGGAATACCTAAGTTTGGGACCTTTCTCCATTAACTCCTATATCACACTTTTTTTCCCATTTGTCATCACATTTGGACAATCATTAAAATAGAGAGTAAATGAAAATCCATTTGCCTTTTTTTTTTCTAGAAATACTTTCTCAATAAGAGCAATATTGTGAGGGTTTACCAAGAGCAAGTTACTGAACTAATCCCTGAGAACTAAATGAAAAAGTATAATCCATTCTCCCTGAGTTCAAAGAAGTTTTATTGTGGCCAAATAAAAATTGTTTTGACTTGTATTCTAGTTTCTCTTTCCCATCATTACAATAGGAACTAAGGCAGGGAACTTGGGTATTTCTTCTCATGACATCTTCAAATCAGTTTTGCCATGTTTACATGTAATAAATGGCATGGCTATTTATCATTGCATATTATAGAGACAGGAATAAAAGGAGGAGGGAGGAAGGGAGGGAGGAAAAAGAAGGGTGACAATTCTTTGTTCCAAGTCTTCAAAGACCTGGAATTAAAATTTTCACATTTCTGTTTTAATCTACTTTTTTATGTTCTTTTCCTATTCCCCTATCTCTGAATGTTTTTCTTGTAGAGATCATAGGTGGTTACACTGCTACCAATGCTATTAAAATCTGTATACTTTCCCCCCTATTTGGAACTTCAGAATAAATACTATAATTACTTACTCTTATTGATGTTTATTGCCCTGCTGCAGTAGTTCATTTACATGCATATTTCCTGAAATGATTTTCTTGCTGAGATTTGGTTATATTAGTTTAAATCAACAAATGTTAAAATAATAATTATGGAAAATATTGATGACAAACTTCTCTAAGAAACTTAAGTATTATTTTTGTCACCTAATTATCCCAGAGAGGTAAGTCATTGGCTTTCATAATCTGCAAACTATAGAAAGGGGATACACAAATAATAGAATGGACTTAGAGAAAAATCACTTAGCATGACATGGAAAAATGAGAAAAATAATTTAAAAATCTATGGCTTTTATAATAAGTACATTAAAGTGCATTAAACTGTCAAAATTTATTGCATTTTAGTGTAAAATACAAGAATGATTAAAATGAGAAAATAATTTTAAACCAAGTTCTCTTGAAATTACAAACATTTATTATGTACCTAATAGGCCCTTTCTTTACTACATATTATACACAGAATTAATCCTTGTAGAAATTAAGAAGGCCTATGAACCATTCTCATCCTTTTAAGGATATTTAAAATAGTTGGTTTAAAATTTCCTTGGCTATAAAATATAGTTAAAGGATATGTAATAAAAGAAATACAATTAATGTCAATGAGAAATGGCACTATTATTATTCCATATTATTCTCAAATTCCCTCTTTCAAGGCTGAAAGGATAAAGCTTTAGAATGGGAGGACACTAATATGTGAATGAACAGTGTTACTGATAATACACTTCACTGCAAAAACCTGTTACCGTGGTAACACAACAATCCAAGGCAATGTTGTATTGCTCTTTTGTCCATGAAACTTTAGATAAAATATGATATTAAAATTGACAGACCAACAAGATCAAGTTTCCTAGAATCACAATTATGTATAATAGAAAACAATAGCACACTTTATATTTTTAAAACTGTGTAAAAATATCACACTGACCCTGTGTGATCTTGGAGAAACAGGTTGACTATTTAGTGACTGGTCTGCTCCATTTCTAAATGGGCATCAACTTTCTACAAGCTGACAAAACTGCTCAGAGAAGAGTGACACCCTATTCAAAAATGGTTACGGAGTATGGAAAATGAAGTACATCCCAGAGAATGAAGCAAAGAGCTATGGAGAACAATGGACTGGTGAGTCACTCCCAAATAAGAGAACTGGATCTAACCAAGGAACAGTCTCTGTCATCAGAGTAGGAAGACCTAGCAGCCCTTTCCCAACTAGATTTCACCATTACTATGGGAAAAAATCTGCTATTTGTTTCATTCTTCCTTTTGAATGGCTATGTCTCTTGTGATTATACTTCCTCAGTCTAACCCATACATTGGGTGCATGTGATATTGATGAACAGGTTCCTAGGTTTCTGGATGAATAAGAGCACATCCTCACTTAAAGTACACCATAAAATACTGGACTGTTAGCTTGACGCTATGATTGAATGAGATTTTTTGTGGGCCCTTTGAAAAAGATGAATCTATTTTACACTGGGAAGGCACATAAATAATTTTAAATGGTAGACTATGATAGATTGGTTGCATGAATGTCAACAATTAATGCTGTCCTTATAACCACGCTCTTTGCCCTGTAAATTTCTAGTCTCTTCCGTTTATGACTCTGAGATAAGCCTGCAACTTGTTTTAGCTAATAAGATGTTAGCAAAGGTGCTGTTATCAGAGAATTGAAAAAAAAAACGTGCATTTCCACATGCTATTTCATACAGTGGTGCTTGTTCTCTCTTGACTTCTGCCATCACTATAAGCATAAGCAAGCCTATCAGAGGTACATGAGAGGTGACTGGGAAAAAAGATGAGGTCATTCTAGATGTGTCACAGCCAGCAGACACCAAAACATGTGAGAGAACACAGCCAAGGTCAGCAGAAATGTCAAGCTGACTAATACAGAGATCTGTGGAAGCATAATAAATGGTGGTTGTTTTAAGCCAATAAGCTTTGGGATAGCTTAAGTTGCCATAACTAACTAATATATCCCCACTGGCATCTGGGACTAAGGGTTCAAGTCCTAGATTTGCCCGGTATTAATGATTCAACTATAGCCAGTTTCCATGGAGTCTTGTCAATCAACTATTTTTCAAAAGGGAGACCAGCGTTTAAGGAGACCATTGTTGGGCATATTAACCCTAATTTCTCAGCTCACTGTCCTGATCACAAAATGTGTCCTCTAAGCAAAATGCCCTCATTCCATTATCAATCCTCTTAAAGCTGTGAGGAGAAGAACTGAGAAACCAGAGGATAATCAACAATGCTTGATAATCACCATCAGCATGCACCATTTTTATGAAGTCCAAAAGGCATACACTCTCAAGTAAGGGAAGTATTAGTAAGGCTGTCACCCACAGATGTAGCATAAGGCTAAGGAAAGTCTGGCCCTGTATGATTTCTCTCAGGTATCCTCCAAAGATCTCTATCATTTCAGAAGAAGGAGAGAGCCACCCAAAAAGTTTCTCCTCAACCTTGGGATCTAAGACCCATTGTAGGCAATCACTTTCATTTGCCAGCACTACTGCATGGGGTGTACATCAAGTTGGCTAAGAAGTTTCAGGAGCACAGTAGGTGTGTTAGGAGAGTGTTGTCTCTCTCCCCATTAGTGGCAAATCAGAAACAGATGACCAAAGAAAGTCATCACCCATGAAAATTGTGACAAAGAATTTGGAATGCTCTTAGCGGCAATTCTAGAGAATGCTAATTGCAAGTGTACCCACTTCCAGCCTCCATAGAATTCAGTGTTCCCCTCTTACTAGGCAAGGATCTTTTTCTTTTCTGGGTTGTATCTAGAGCATCTGCCCAAGAGTGGTCACCTCAGTGGGGACCCGGGCTCTAATCTGAAGTACACTAAATTGTACTCTTAGCAGAGTGAGAAAAACCACCATGGGGCTTACATAGCATAGTGTTTGAACCTGAAAATAAATAATCATATAAAACAGAACAAAGGTATGTGTGTATCCATAATGGGTATATTCTGTCTAGGGGGTCACCTCAAAGTGCTTCTGACTACACCTTTAGCCTCTGTCTATGGCACAGAGTGCAACCAGATTTCTCTCACAATAGGGGTGGAAGCAACGTTCTCCCATGACATACTACCACTGTTTCTTCATCACTAGTCACACCAGACGAGGGGCTGTGCCTGCCTAATAATGTAACTTAAAATCCCATGGCCAGAGGCGGAGCCAACATGGCGGCGTGAGTAGGACAGTGGGAATCTCCTCCCAAAAACATATATACTTTTGAAAATACAACAAACACAACTAGCCCTAAAAGAGAGACCAGAAGACGCAGGACAGTGGTCAGACTGCAGCTACACCAGCGAGAACCCAGCGACTGGTGAAAGGGGTAAGATACAAGCCCCGGGCCGGCGGGACCCGAGCGCCCATCCCCCCAGCTCCCGGCGGGAGAAGAGTAGGCAGAGCGGGAGGGAGACGGAGCCCAGGACTGCTGAACACCCAGCCCCAGCCATCCGGGCCAGAGCGCAGACACAGTACGTGAACAGGGGGCCCTGGATACTGGGGGAACAGGGAGTAAGACCTCTGAGCGGGTGCTGAAGCTGATGCCCCTGTGACAAAGAAAAGCGGGGGCTTTTTGAAAGTCTTAAAGGGACAGGGACTTAACAGCTTGACGGAAACAACCCAGGTCACAGTACAGCAGCTGGAAACTACAGGGAAAACCGGGTGCACTAACCCCCTGGGCAACAGTTCTGAGACCCCTCACGGAGGCAAACAGTCAAGCAGCCCCCCCATCCATTACCCCACCGGGCGCTGCGAAAGCAGAGAAGCAGCCAGAGACAAATTCCGCCCACAGAAAGGGAAATTTCTCCCTTCCGGCCAGGCAAGACACAAAGACCCACTCTACACGCAATTACCCAGCACAAGCCACTAGGGGTCGTAGTTGCCCCAGTAAAGAAAGGCCAGTAGCAAGTGAAAATTTTGGCCCTCCCAGCTGACAGTCAATAGCACCTGTCAACATGAAAAGGCAAAAAAATATGATCCACACAAGACTAACCCAGACAGCTTCAGCATCTGCTACATCTTCCCCTGAGAAGGAATCTGGGGAGATAGATTTAGCCAGTCTACCTGAAAAAGAATTCAAAACAAAAGTCATAACCATGCTGATGGACTTGCAGAGAAATATGCAAGAACTAAGGAAGGAGAATTCAGAAATAAAACAAGCACTGGAAGGACTTCAAAACAGAATGGACGAGATGCAAGAGACCATTAATGGACTAGAAAACAGAGAACAGGAACGAAGAGAAGCTGATGCAGAGAGAGATAAAAGGATCTCCAGGAATGAAAGAATTTTAAGAGAGCTGAGTGATCAATCTAAAAGGAATAATATAAGAATCATAGGCATTCCAGAAGAAGTAGAGAGAGAACAGGGGATAGAAAATGTCTTTGAAGAAATAATTGCTGAAAATTTCCCCAAACTAGGGGAAGAAATGGCCTCTCAGACCACAGAGGTACACAGAACTCCCATGACAAGGGATCCAAGGAGGGCAACACCAAGACACATAATAATTAAAATGGCAAAGATCAAAGACAAGGACAAAGTATTACAAGCAGCCAGAGAGAAAAAAAAGGTTACCTACAAAGGAAAACCCATCAGGCTATCATCAGACTTCTCAACAGAAACCCTACAGGCCAGAAGAGAATGGCATGATATACTTAATGCAATGAAACAGAAGGGCCTCAAACCAAGACTACTGTATCCAGCACGAATATCATTTAAATATGAAGGAGGGATTAAACAATTCCCAGACAAGCAAAAGTTGAGGGAATTTGCCTCCCACAAACCACCACTACAGGGCATCCTACAGGGACTGCTCTAGATGGGAGCACTCCTAAAAAGAGCACACAACAAAACACCCAACATATGAAGAAGGGAGGAGGAGGAATAGGAAGGGAGAGAAATAAAGAATCATCAGATTGTGTTTATAATAGCTCAACAAGCGAGTTAAGTTAGACAGTAAGACAGTAAAGAAGCTAACCCTAAACCTTTGGTAACCACAAACTTAAAGCCTGCAATGGCAATAAATTCATACCTTTCAATAATCACCCTAAATGTAAATGGACTGAATGCACCAATCAAAAGACACAGAGTAATAGAATGGATAAAAAAGCAAGATCCATCCATATGCTGCTTACAAGAGACTCACCTCAAACCCAAAGATGCGCACAGACTTAAAGTCAAGGGATGGAAAAAGATATATCAAGCAAACAACAGAGAGAAGAAAGCAGGTGTTGCAATTCTGGTATCAGACAAAACAGACTTCAAAATAAAGAAAGTAACAAAAGACAAAGAAGGACATTACATAATGATAAAGGGCTCAGTCCATCAAGAGGATATAACCATTATAAATATATATGCACACAATACAGGAGCACCAACATACCTGAAACAAATATTAACAGAACTAAAGGAGGAAATAGAATGCAATGCATTCATTCTAGGAGACTTCAACACACCACTCACTCCAAAGGACAGATCCACCAGACAGAAAATAAGTAAGGACACAGAGGCACTGAACAACACACTAGAACAGATGGACCTAATAGACATCTACAGAACTCTACATCCAAAAGCAACAGGATACACGTTCTTCTCAAGTGCACATGGAACATTCTCCAGAATAGACCACATACTAGGACACAAAAAGAGCCTCAGTAAATTCCAAAAGATTGAAATCCTACCAACCAACTTTTCAGACCACAAAGGCATTAAACTAGAAATAAACTGTTCAAAGAAAGCAAAAAGGCTCACAAACACATGGAGGCTAAACAACACGCTCCTAAATAATCAATGGATCAATGACCAAATCAAAATGGAGATCCAGCAATATATGGAAACAAATGACAACAACAACACTAAGCCCCAACTTCTGTGGGACACAGAAAAGCAGTCTTAAGAGGAAAGTATATAGCACTCCAAGCATATTTAAAAAAGGAAGAGCAATCCTAAATTAACGGTCTAATGTCACAACTATCAAAATTGGAAAAAGAAGAACAAATGAGGCCAAAGGTCAGCAGAAGGAGGGACATAATAAAGATCAGAGAAGAAATAAATAAAATTGAGAAGAATAAAACAATAGCAAAAATCAATGAAACCAACAGCTGGTTCTTCGAGAAAATAAACAAAATAGATAAGCCTCTAGCCAGACTTATTAAGAGGAAAAGAGAGTCAACACAAATCAACAGTATCAGAAATGAGAAAGGAAAAATCACAACAGATCCCACAGAAATACAAAGAATTATTAGAGACTACTATGAAAACCTATATGCTAACAAGCTGGGAAACCTAGGAGAAATGGACAACTTCCTAGAAAAATACAACCTTCCAAGACTGACCCAAAAAGAAACAGAAAATCTAAACAGACCAATTACCAGCAACAAAATTGAAGCGGTAATCAAAAAACTACCAAAGAATAAAACCCCCGGGCCAGATGGATTTACCTCGGAATTTTATCAGACATACAGGGAAGACATAATACCCTTTCTCCTTAAAGTTTTCCAAGAAATAGAAGAGGAGGGGATACTCCCAAACTCATTCTATGAAGCTAACATCACCCTAATACCAAAACCAGGCAAAGACACCACCAAAAAAGAAAACTACAGACCAATATCCCTGATGAACGTAGACGCAAAAATACTCAACAAAATTTTAGCAAACCGAATTCAAAAATACATCAAAACCATCGTACACCATGACCAATTGGTATTCATCCCAGGGATGCAAGGATGGCACAACATTCGAAAGTCCATCAACATCATCCACCACATCAACAAAAAGAAAGACAAAAACCACATGATCATCTCCATAGATGCTGAAAAAGCATTTGACAAAGTTCAACATCCATTCAGGATAAAAACTCTCAGCAAAATGGGAATAGAGGGCAAGTACCTCAACATAATAAAGGCCATCTATGAAAAACCCACAGCCAACATTATATTGAATAGCGAGAAGCTGAAAGCATTTCCGCTGAGATCGGGAACTAGACAGGGATGCCCACTCTCCCCACTGTTATTTGACATTGTACTAGAGGTCCTAGCCACGGCAATCAGACAAAACAAAAAAATGCAAGGAATCCAGACTGGCAAAGAAGAAGTCAAACTGTCACTATTTGCAGATGACATGATACTGTACATAAAAAACCCTAAAGACTCCACCCCAAAACTACTAGAACTGATATCGGAATACAGCAAAGTTGCAGGATACAAAATCAACACACAGAAATCTGTGGCTTTCCTATATACCAAAAATGAACCAACAGAAAGAGAAATCAGGAAAACAACTCCATTCACAATTGCATCAAAAAAAATAAAATACCTAGGAATAAACCTAACCAAAGAAGTGAAAGACTTATATTCTGAAAACTACAAGTCACTCTTAAAATAAATTAAAGGGGACACTAACAGATGGAAACGCATCCCATGCTCATGGCTAGGAAGAATTAATATCGTCAAAATGGCCATCCTGCCCAAAGCAATATACAGATTTGATGCAATCCCTATGAAACTACCAGCAACATTCTTCAATGAACTGGAACAAGTAATTCAAAAATTCATATGGAACCACCAAAGACCCCGAATAGCCAAAGCAATCCTGAGAAAGAAGAATAAAGTAGGGGGGATCTCACTCCCCAACTTCAAGCTCTATTATAAAGCCATAGTAATCAAGACAATTTGGTACTGGCACAAGAACAGAGCCACAGACCAATGGAACAGACTAGACAATCCAGACATTAACTCAGACATATATGGTCAATTAATATTTGATAAAGGAGCCATGGACATACAATGGCGAAATGACAGTCTCTTCAACAGATGGTGCTGGCAAAACTGGACAGCTACATGTAGGAGAATGAAACTGGACCATCGTCTAACCCCATATACAAAAGTAAACTCAAAATGGATCAAAGACCTGAATGTAAGTCATGAAACCATTAAACTCTTGGAAGAAAACATAGGCACAAACCTCTTAGACATAAACATGAGTGACCTCTTCTTGAACATATCTCCCCGGGCAAGGAAAACAACAGCAAAAATGAACAAGTGGGACTATATTAAGCTGAAAAGCTTCTGTACAGCAAAAGACACCATCAATAGAACAAAAAGGAACCCTACAGTATGGGAGAATATCTTTGAAAATGACACATCCGATAAAGGCTTGACGTCCAGAATATATAAAGAGCTCACACGCCTCAACAAACAAAAAACAAATAACCCAATTAAAAAATGGGCAAAGGAACTGAACAGACAGTTCTCCAAAAAAGAAATACAGATGGCCAACAGACACATGAAAAGATGCTCCACATCGCTAATTATCAGAGAAATGCAAATTAAAACTACAATGAGGTATCACCTCACACCAGTAAGGATGGCTGCCATCCAAAAGACAAACAACAACAAATGTTGGCGAGGCTGTGGGGAAAGGGGAACCCTCCTACACTGCTGGTGGGAATGTAAACTTGTTCAACCATTGTGGAAAGCAGTATGGAGGTACATCAAAATGCTCAAAACAGACATACCATTTGACCCAGGAATTGCACTCCTAGGAATTTACCCTAAGAATGCAGCAATCAAGTATGAGAAAGATCAGTGCACCCCTATGTTTATCGCAGCACTATTTACAATAGCCAAGAATTGGAAGCAACCTAAATGTCCATCGATAGATGAATGGATAAAGAAGATGTGGTACATATACACAATGGAATACTACTCAGCCATAAGAAAAGGGCAAATCCAACCATTTGCAGCAACATGGATGGAGCTGGAGGGTATTTTGCTCAGTGAAACAAGCCAAGCAGAGAAAGAGAAATACCAAATTATTTCACTCATCTGTGGAATATAAGAACAAAGGAAAAACTGAAGGAACAAAACAGCAGCAGAATCACAGAACTCAAGAATGGACTAACAGGTACCAAAGGGAAAGGGACTGGGGAGGATGGGTGGGTAGGGAGGGATAAGGGGGGGAGAAGTAGGGGGGTATTAAGATTAGCATCCATAGCGGGGTGGGAGAAAGGGGAGGGCTGTACAACACAGAGAAGACAAGTAGTGATTCTACAACAGGTTGCTACGCTGATGGACAGTGACTGTAAAGGAGTATATAGGGGGGACCTGGTATAGGGGAGAGCCTAGTAAACAAAGTATTCGTCATGTAAGTGTAGATTAATGATTAAAAAAAAAAATGCAGTTCCTATGTGGTGACCTCTAATGAGTTCTACACAATGATATAAAGGACATATAAAAGTGTAGGCAAAGGGGCTGTTTGTGTTTATACAGAGGATCAAAGCCTAATTGGGCTACCCCGAAAATGAACTAAGATATGATACGAAAAAGAACTTCCAACATCAGCACTCTCGGGAAGACTCATGACAGAAGATGAACAGAAAAAAAAAAAAAAAAAAAAAACTTCAACAAAGATCCACACACTGTCACAGGTGTAGATGCACTCATCCCACCAGTTCCTGGACTTGCCATGGGAAAGATGAAGGAGATATCTAAGCTGGCCTGTGCATACAGTAAAACAAAAATTGGACTGGATCTATTCTGTTGGAACTCAACCAAGAATTAGGAGAAGTGCAAATTGTAGCACTCCAAAATCTTACAACCACAGACTATTTATCGTTAAAAGAACATATGGGATATGAACAGTCCCCAGGAATGGGGTGTTCTAGTTTATCTGAATTCTCTCAGACTGTTTAAGTTCAGTCGGACAATATCCACCATATCATAGATAAGTTTTCACAAATGCCTAAGGTGCCTAACTGGTTTTCTTGGTTTCACTGGAGATGGCTGGTAATTACAGGTATGCTTTGGTTAGGTAACTATATTCCTATTATGTTAATGTGTGTGCACAATTTAATTAGTCGTTTAAAACCTATCCATGCTGAAGTTACTCTACAAGAAGATATGTCAAAGAAATAATCAATCTTCCCATGTTTTCTTCTGCCTGCTACTTCTGTAGCTTTTCTTCTTCCTACCTAATCACAACCTTTAAATAGAACTCGTGCCACATGTCGAATTTACCGAGTATCATAATTCTTCCAAGTGGTAAAGACACCTCAAGACAAATGCTGGGCATAGAAGCCACAGGGCATAAATATGCAAAGAAGTAAAAAGCTAACCTTTTCAAACAATAAGGCTTCTCTCTCACTTACCAACTTCACATTTCCCTGTATGGCCCCGGAAGATGACTGGTTAGCCAGAGACGGGTAAGATTCCTCAAGGGAGGAACAACCTAAGACAGGCACAGTCACAGGGGGCCATCTGGTGAGGAAATGGGGAGCAGCAGAGGTGAGGCTTAGAACCTCCCCCCTCATGTTCTGAGAGAAATCTTCTGCATACGTGGATGTTTTATTGCCCTCGTCTAGCGCGGATTAACGCATAGTCTACAGGCACACACCTGATCATCTACATTTGCTCTCTTACAACACTAAACTCTGTTTCCTACCTTTATCTCGTATCTACCTACCACTTCAGCATTTTATTAAAAATAATAATAATAGAGAAGTGTGGTATCCACATATAAATCAAGTTTAAAAATCAAATGAATATTCATATTTGAACTGACTGTTTATAGTTCATAATGCATGAACAAAACCGAAAGCTTCTGTGATGACTGCCCTTGCACTGTTCACCATGTAACTTATTCACTATGTGAAAATTTGTACTCCATTTAAGAATTTGTTCGTTATGCATCAGAAGATTGGAGACTGACGAAAATTGGGCTTGGGGTGGATTAATGATTGTGCATTGAGTACTGACCCCCCTATACAGAGATTTGTTGTGGTTAACAACTATTTGATCAATAAATATGAGAGATGCCCTCACAATATATATATATATATATATATAAACACACTTCCAATTGTAGAATAAATAAGTAACCGGGATGTAATGTATAGCATAAGGAATATAGTCAAAATATTGTAACAACTTGGTATGGTGATACCTGGTACCTAGAAATATCATGTATATAAATGTTGAGTCGCTGTGTTGTACACCTGAAACTAATGTAATGCAATGCTGTTGTCAACTACCCTTCAATAAAAAAAAAAAAAAAAAAATCCCATGGCCAGACCATCAGAGGGCTTCTTGCCAAACCTGACTTCCAGCCTGCCCTGAATCTTGGCACTGACCTAGACTGCAAGAGCACTGGGAGCAACACCCCCTTCTCTTCCTCCTTTCTCCATGAATTTTCCCTGATAAATGCCACTCCAGCACACAGTGTGCGTATGCTGCCTCGCCATTTCCCCTCATTTGTAGGACAGTCAGCAAGGCAAGACGTACCTCTGGTCAGGCCCTGATCATGGCTTTCTGGAAGCAGATTGAGTCTAGAGAACAAGTGACCTTAAAGGAGGGAAAAGCATTGGGTGCAAATCAGCCAGCTTTTGAGATATGTGGTCACTGTACACTCACACGAACCAGCTCCACTTATTCTCTAAAAATAGGAAACCCAGGGCAATAAGATCACCTGAAATAGAATTGCTTGGCTGTGATTAAGTGGGAAGTGTTTCTGTGTGGGGATACTATAGGGTACAAAACTTGGCTTTACCCATTGCCAGGTCAGAATTCAACTTCATCAGACATGTTAAACTCAGTTACACTCCGCATCTTCTTTCTGAATTGCCAAATTCTTATTGCCATTCTCTCCTCTTATGCTCTCTTTGTCACTGTCAAAATAAGCATATTAAAAATCCTGTTCTCTCACTTTAATAAGGTTTCATGAGAGAAAAGGTATAAATATGACTAATTAAACCAAAGGTTTCAACTGACTTTTCTTATAAAGAAGTCCACCACATTGGCAAAAACATTCAGGGTCTTAAGCTCAGAGAAGTGGTGTGGCAGCAGTCATGCATTTCCTACAGTGGCAAGTTAGGACACCAGGAAACATAATCATTTCAGCTATGTGCCTGTAAACCTTCCGCAGAAACTATTCTCTGGCTCTATCTGTTAATCTATAATGTTTCCCAGAAGCCCTAGTAAACACAGAGTCCATAGATCTTTTCATACCAGAAAGAGTTAGCTCAGAGGGGAAAAGCTTCAGTTGCAGGAACAGTAATTAAATCCTGTGCCACACAATATTAGTATCTTGAAAATTGAAATTATGGGGCACCAGCTGTTGGCTCTAACTTTATTTCTCATAAATGCAAAAGTATACATTAATACCCTGCAATATTGAGTGCTACAAGATGTCGCCCAGCACTGTCAGTGAATAAAAATAAATGGCATTTGTATGTTTGTCATTCAGTGCAAACAGATACTTCCTGTGAAGTACACCTGACATATTTGCTAAGTAACTTTATGTTGTAGCCAGTATGAATGCTTTGAAATTACACATTTAGATGAATTTTAAATATTTTTTAATAGGATTTCTTACAATATGACTAGAAAGTGAAACTTGGTTCTAGCTGTGTGATCTTTAAAAACTCTTGTTCAATTTCATCAAACAGCAGTTATTTTAATGAAGAACACTCAAAACTTCCTTTTCTTTTTTGTAGCATTTAAACCAATATCTGTTTGGACTTTTTAAATTTTCCTTTTAAATTGATTCCTCTGACTTCATGGAAACAGCAAAGCACACTTTTCAAATCCCCAGTCCACAGGGGTCAGACCTTCAAATTACACTTTTTTTCAGCTGCTAATAAGTATTAAGTCAGCAAGGAGCCAAGTAAAAAGGTCAGGTATCAGAGGTGTTGTTTTAGTGAGTATTGTTTTCTGGCAGGATCTATACGGGACCTGCTATTTATGAAAACAAATAATAAAGATAAATAAAAACACAACTTTCCCAGTCTTTAAAAACTAAATGCAGTTGCTATAGTGAAAAATTTTCACCAATTAAAAACATCATCAGATTAATGGTACTATTTTTAATCTTTGTAAAAGTGGAATTACAACTCAAAAGTATGAACCACAACTATAGTTCCCATAGGAACTAATGAAATCACTTCAGTAGGATTCTACTTTATTGCTTCTGAAGATTATAACAGATTATAAATATGATTCAGTTTAAGTTAAGGGTTAATAAACTAAATTTTAGCAAAGTGTATCATTTAAAAATATTCAGATGATCTGACAAAGTATTATGATACATAACAAGTTCAAAAATAAGGCTTTCTAAGAGTTTAACATTATCAATCTTTCTGACTCTATCCTTGGCCTAGATATTAACTGTTACATATTCTATTTTGATCTGCTCTTTACTTGTCTTTGTTGGGGTTTTACTATTCACCTTTATTAATTTTATCCTGAATGTGCATACAAAGTGTTCTGGATCAAAGACAGATTATCATTATTCACATAAAAATAGTGGCATCCCCCTCTTACAGCACTTAACTATGTTTTCTACCTTTACCTTGCATCTACCTACCACTTCACCATTTTATTTAAAAATAATAATAATAACAATAATAAGGGAGAAATGTGGGATTCACATATAAATCAAGTATAAAAATCAAATGAATATTCATATTTGACCTGATTGTTTATAGTTCATGATGCATGATCAAAACCGAAAGTTTCTGTGATGACTGCCCTTGCACTGTTCACCATGTAAGAACTTATTCACTATGTAAGAATTTGTTCACCATGTAAGAACTTGTTCGTTATGCTTCAGAAGATTGGAGACTGTTGAGAATTAGGCTTGGGGTTGATTAATGATTGTGCATTGAGTCCCCTATACAGAATTTTATTGTTGTTAACAACCATTTGATCAATAAATATGAGAGATGCCCTCTCAAAAAAAAAAAAATAGTGGCATCCCTATTCTTTCCCCTTCAGTGATGCATGGAAGACCGATTAGATAACTTACACATACAAATTTCAAAGTCTCTTTTTCAGGTGAAAAACAGAGGAAATCTGACTCTATCTGCTAATTTACAGGAGAAAGAGGTAGTTATACTTCCTCCTCCCTTCTTGAAAAGAGGGGGAAGAACCTTTGCTCTTGGAGACTGGATGAAAAGGATCTTGAGATCTCACTCTAAACTTTTGGGACATAAATACGTATCTTCAAGGACTAATAAACCCAGTGTCTCTGGCTTTTCTGACCTAGGGATGTCTCCAAGGTTTAGAACATTTTCTTCCTTGAGAGGTAGGCATATACCTCTGGGATTTGGAAAATTTGTCTAGAGTTCTCTTACTCTACAGTTGTAAATTAACTTGCTTTTACCCTTGCATACCAAGATTTCAGCAAAATTTATTCAAAAAGTCCCAACTCTACAGACACACAAAAATATTTCACACCATACTTGCTAGCTCCAATAACTGGCAGTATGAATTTTCTTTCAGCATTACCTCTAGTGTTTCCCAAATACCTAATAAACAGGCAAATATAACCCCTTCCCTTAGAAAATCTAGATGTTATGCATGCTATATTTAGTTCATATCATTAATAAAAAGTTATTTTAGCCTAATAAAATAAAGTCATCTTATTTTTGTTATTTTATCTTACAAGAGTTCCAGACTTCAGAAAGAAATCTGTAAAATAATGAATGTTACTAAAGAGACCACTTTAAACTTCCTTCATCATGTTTCCCTCACTAACTTTGAATCAGCTCATTTCCTCCTTTCACATGAATTTGACAATCACATGCCTTTTTTCTTTTTCTTTATTAAAACAGTTAACTGATTACTGAATTTTTCATACCTATGACATTTTCAGAACTAGCATATCCTTTAATTAGACTTGAAGGATTAGTCCTGCTCTTTGTAGCAGTTCATTTCATTATCTTTTTCAGATTTCTATGTGTCTAAAAATTATATTTCCTAAGCTTCATAAAACCAAATTTACATTTAAATACAATTCATTTTGCAGAAAAAAAGAAATCCTTTAAAAGTATGGTTTAGTCTAGCTTTAAAGGTAGAGCTACAGGATTATGGCAAATACAAAATGGAGCATTTATATTAAATACAACACATTTCTGCCTACTGCTATCCATGTGCTAATTAAGACTGATTACCTCTAATTCATGGTTTATCAAACTAAGCCAGATTAGTCTTTGAGGACTCAGTGACAATATAGAAGAAAATAAAAATTATACAGTTTTTCACAAAAGGTTATGTATTATTTCACAGAAGACAGAGAAGATGCTGACTTATGCAGTCTATAGAAAACAGTAAGTCTTTGACTATTATTTAGGCACACTTATCTATCATAATTCTACCTTTGTCCTCAGATACAACATTTGAAAATAATTAATTACCTTGATAAAAATTTAATTATTCTGATTCTAATTATAGTATAACTATACCAGTTGAAAATAAAAACTTTATTATAAACTAGTCTGGAAACAAAATCAATGAAATCAAAGACATGGACCCAGATGAGTTTTATATGTCATCATTGGTTATGTAAATTTGATGATGACAGAAAACAAATCTGGGAACAAATAACAATATAAGTCACCATAGCAGATCAAGGATAATACACAATCCCCAAATGACTTAAAAATAAAAATCTGCTATTTTCTCCGAAATGAATAGTACTGTGACATTTATTTTTATAAAACCAGGATACCTTGGTTTGCAAGGAAGACATACACAAAAGTACTTCTACAAATGGAGACTTTCTTTAATTAGGATCTTAGGGATATAAAGAAGAAAGCTAACACAGTAGAATCTCTCAAGAAACAGAAACATTTCATAATTATAAAATATTTTCCATACTTCTAGTCTTAGAGGAACTCTGATGATTAAAGAACAATTTAATAGCTTTCTCTTCTGACACAGGTATCTACACTCCCTGGATGCAGGTCCCATCATTGTGATAAGTAAATTTTTGCTCTGCCTAATCTACTCTTTATGCCCAACAACTGTCAGTTTCGGTAAAACATTTCATGGAATTGTTTTCTTATCATTTACAAAAAAAATCCTTCAGAATCTTCAAGTACAGGATTATTTTCCAAGTTTATTTTAATTCAAAGATGTGTCAAAATTGTCTCATCAATGTTTGTATCAATATTATTAACAAATGTAAGTTTGCAAGCATTAGCAACATAATGCATGCCACCCATAAGACTGAAATCTTTCAGGAAGACTTAGTGCCTAATTCTCCAGTAACTGGAACAAACAATTCCTTTTGTTTTTGTTTTTATTTTTTCCCAAAAGCATTTATACTTACTCTACAAGGAATGTAAAATTGTAAAATTCCTTGTGCACAAGGCTGAATTTCACATGAGGGAAAAGTCAATTCTGAAAACATTACTTCCCATAAAATTTCAGAAGGGGTGTGTGCTAATCATTGCTTAGGAAATATAAAATTTTAACTTTTTTGTAATTAAGTTTGACTGCAATGCTCTTATACTGACAGTAGTAACTGAATCCATCAAATACAGTCTCTGGTTACCCATGTTCAGACAAATTACATGCACCTTTTAAAACATCTTGGACATTCATTTTTTTCTAGTCACTATTGATTTACATTGTATATGCTTACATCATTAGCATATCTGTAAATAGGTAACCTATGCTCAGTGTTCTTAAGACATCTTGATTATCTCTTGCCTATACCTACTGTTGTTTCTTTAAAAATCTAACACCAATAAAAACCTGTTGCACTAACACTGTAAATCTATGCAGAATTTCATTGGATATTATCTTAGCAAGTATACTAATATAATTTGCAGCCTTATGATCAGCAGCAACTCTTAAACAACAAATCTTCAAGTAATTTACACCTTGAAGCTTCTGAAATTTGAGCATCCAGTATTTGAATATTCACACTCACAACGTTCTAGTTTATTTTGTGACCCATACACCAGTCAGTAACTCAGGTTCACTTTCTGGTTTGGGGGTCTGCTCACTCAACACACAACTAGAATCTCAATTTTGTTTTTTATTTCATTTTAGTTTTTCTGTACCATCACTTTTTTCCCTTTTTTAACATTAGTTTTTGTTTATCATCATCACTGAGAAACTTCAACACCTTGTTTTTCTATTTCCTTAAGTGATATGAAGTCATATTTCCCATATCATATTCTTCAGATATTTTAGTTAGATATTCCATTCATAAAAGTCTTCTTAAAGACTTAAAATGATCAGACTTGGGCAGTAACTCCATTTCATGCACTGTGATTACAACAAATGTTTCCTTTATTCTTTTTCTCTGTAAAACATGGTGAAGTGGGTGCAGGGGAAGCTTTAACACCTGTTTACTTATTTACATTTTCCCAGTGCAATTAAACTCAAAGTTACCAGAAAAATGAAAGGAAATTAAATGTCTGTGAACAGCTAATGAAAGATGTATAACTATACATTCCAGTCCAGTGCTGGTGCCCACTTAGCTTTAGTACCAAACTTATGAGAAAAAAAATGTACTATAGAGCAATTTAGAATTGTGGAGTGGTCTTTTATTTATGAAATAGGCATTATAATTACTACCTCCATTTTACAGATAAAGAAACCAATATAGAAAAATTAAGTCAATTCCCTTTGTCATGCATATAATATAGGCAGTAAAGACAGGCTTCAGATGGGCAGTCAGAGACCCTATTCTTAACCTCTGAACTAGACTGACTCTGTTTCTCTAGCCATTTCAACTTCTGTTCTCTCTTGTTTCTTTATCATGTTCCATAAGTGGCCCATTTGTTCCAAGAAATCAACACTATTTTACCTTTCACTATACCCATGGAAGTGATTCAGAATATGTCTACATTCAAAAGAATATTGATTGAATTCTGTACAAAAGCTATTTTTTATCATTTAAACCAAAGAATCATCAGTCTGGGCTTCATTTTCACCTAAGCACATAGATATTCAAGTTTGATTCTCAAATTTTTGTGTGTAGGAAACTATAAACATATCAGTTATAATTTGGAAGGTAAGTAAGTAGAAATATAGTGATACAAAGCAATCCCATAACTAAAGATTAGAGAGTACGATAATAGGAAGATTATCGTTTGCATGTTCTAAAAATCATCAGGTTAAAAAAAGGATGTTAGGTATACAATCTTGTTTCTACTTTTACATAGCTGACAAGAACTTTCTGTACCATTCCATTTCTTCCTACCCTTAATCTTAATAAACATATACATGAACCCACACACAAAAACATACAAAGCACTATGTATATACTTTGCCACATGATTAACTCTCATTGATTTGGAATATATTACTTATGTATTTAAACTCTCTAGAAGCTTGGATTTCGAGGTCTTGTTTAAGAGTTTGTAGGTAGTTTTTGGATGTAAACATACTGTTTAAACTTCATACTCATGTTTTACATCTCTATTTTAGAACATACTGCCTCCAAATATTGTCACTGCAAACCTTCTGTTATTGCAGAATGATAGAATATAAATTTTTGTGAAAAGCATGTTATGATGGGAAATGCAATGAAATGAGATTGGGTTCTCACATTTTATCCCTAATTCTGCCACCAACTAGCTATGTGACCCTTCTTCCTGAGTAACTCAGATAACAATAGATGT
The DNA here is from genome assembly GCF_030020395.1 of Manis pentadactyla. Lineage (NCBI taxonomy): Eukaryota > Metazoa > Chordata > Mammalia > Pholidota > Manidae > Manis > Manis pentadactyla. Next base: position 80,117,419 of record NC_080026.1, read on the forward strand.
AATATGACTTGTTTTCTAAAAAAGAAAACTTTCCTACAAAATATGATTAAAATATACTGCTATGATTGCTAATGTAATTTGGGACATTTGAAGAATACATAAAAAGCATGAATTAGATTATTTTTAATAAAAAAGAAACCCCAGATAATCAATAGAAAAACCCATTTCAATAATATTTTTGTGTATCTGTCTCAGTCAGCTCAAGCTGCCATAACAAAATACCACAGACCAGTTTAGTAAAACAAGAGGAATTTATTTCTTAGAGTTCTGGAGACTGGGAAGTTCAAGATCAAGATACTGGCCAATTAGATTCCCCAGTGAGGGCTCTCTTCCCTGCTTGCTGACAGCCACCTTCTCACTCTGTCCTCACATGGCAGAGAGAGGAAGAAACCTCTCTAGGCACTAACCCTATCATGAGAGCCCCACCCTCATGACCTCCCCCAAACTTAATTACCTCCCAAAGGCTTCATCTTCATATACCATCACACTGGGAGTCAGGGCTTTGACATAGGAATATTAGGGAACACAATTTAATCTATTGCATTCTGCCTCTGGGCCCTCAAATTCATGTATATCTCACATGTAAACTACATTCATTCCATCCCAGTATCTGCAAAAGTCTCAACTCGTTCCAGCCAACAACTCTATAAAGTCCAAAGCCTCATCTGAATAAACCAAAATCATATAAAATGAGTAAGATTCAAGGTATGACTCACTCTGAGGCAAAATTCCTCTTCAGCTATGAACCTGTGAAGCCATACAAGTTATGTGCTTCTAAAATACAATGGTAGAACAGACATAAGACGGACATTCTATTTCAAAATAGAGAAATAGGAAAGAAGAAAGAGTGATGGTGCCGAACAAGTCCAAAATTTATCAAAGCAAATTCCATTAGATCTTAAGGTTTGAGAATAATCCTCTCTGGTTCTATGCTATGCCTTCCAGACCCACTGGCACAGTGGTTGTGCCCCCCAGGCTCTGCTAGACTGGAGACAAGCTCCCAAGATTCCAGCTTACTACCATCTGTCCTGTTGGAACTGAGGCAGTGCCCCACCCACCCACCCCCATCTGGAAGCCAAGGAGGCAGCTCTGAAGATCTCTGAGATGCCTTCTGGATCACTTTTCCTTTGGCTTGAAGAATAAATAGCACACATTCACAGCCAAACAGCCCTATGGACCAGTACTGTAGTATCTGAGAAGTCTGACACAGCCTTCCTTCATTCATCATGTCTTCATCCCCTTCGGTTCAAACTGGCAATGTTTCTCAGATACAATCACAGAATCTATTTATACACTGATAGTTCAACCACACCTTGGTGCTCTCTTCCAAATACACCTTCTCACTTTTTGCAATATGAACAGATTGAATATTTTCCAAAATTTTTGGTTCAGTCCCTTTTTATTTAATAATTCCCTCTTCAATTTATTTCTTTCTTCTAGCATTTTACTAAAAACAGTTAGGAGGATCCAAGCTATTCTCAACACTTTGCTTAGAACTATCAGATAAATACAAATTTCACTGCTCACAAATGTTACCTCCCACAACACACTAGAATATGAACATAATTATCCAAGTTATTTGTCACTTTATAACAAGGATCACCTTTCCTTCAGTTTCCAATACTATGTTCCTCATTTTTTCTGAGACCTCAACAGAATCACCCTTAACATCCATATTTCTAGCATCACCTCAAAACTCTTCATTACCCAGATCCAAAGTCACTTTCACATGTTTAGATATTTGTTACAGCACCACCCCATACCTTGGTACCAAAATCTGTCTTGGTCCACTCAGGCTGCTGTCACAAAATAACATGGACTGGGTGGCTTAAAGAACAAGAACAGGAATTTATTGCTCACAAACACAGTTCTAAAGGCTGGAAAGTCCAAGAACAAGGTGCTGGCCAGTCACTCTCAAGGTGTTCCCCACTCAGGCTCTCCATTCTGGCTTGCTGATAGCAGTCTTGTTGCTGTGTCCTCACATGGCAGTAATAAAGAGGAGGAAAGCTCTTTGGTGTCTTTTCCTGTTAAAGCACCAGTCCCATCATGAGGGACCCACACTCATGCTCTCACCTAAACCTACCTCCCAAAGGCCTTATCTCCAAATTCTATCACACTGGAGTTAAGGATTCAACATATGAATTTGGGGACACAATTCCATCCATAACAATGTCCATCCAGTCTTTATTTGTTTTAAAATTTTATTTTATTTCATAAGACACACATATTTCCATTCAATTTTACAAAACACAGAAGCATAAATTCTTTAGAAACTTAACAATGTTCTTTAACCCCCTCAATCCCACACCTCCGTGATAAATCAATTTAACAGGCTAAGCTGAATTTTACTCCACTTTTTTCTGTTTTTATAAATATATAGAATTATGTATACACTTATGCAGGATGTTCTATTTAATTTTTAATGGGATCATATTTTACATATTTTTCTACAACAGATCCATTTTCTGTACATGTAGTTCTACCTCATTCTTTTTAATAGACAAATGATAATCCTTAGTGTTGAGGTAGTAAAATTGCTCAAACTTTCTCCATTTAATAAAATTTCAACTTGTTCCCAGTGTATTGCTACTAAAACTCCTTATACATAATAAAAATCCTTAATACATATATTTACATTACAAGAATGTTTTAGAACATATAAATATGCATTATTCTTGCATTTTTCATGTAGTTAATCTTTTCCCCAGTGATCAAGAAGCACCTGTCTCCTAAAGGGTAGGGTTGGGAGTGATAGGTATGTTCAAACAAGAACACAAGAGGGGTAATTAGTATTCAGTTTCTATCCAATATAAAACTTTTGAATCCTCAGCAAAGCAATCTTCACCTCGCAATAATTCCATTATATTCCCTCTTTATATAGACAGACTACAAGATTATAGAGTGATATTACATCCACAGAATCTAGAGAAGGAGACAATTAAATGCAGAGATGGAAATCCCAAAGCTCTCCCCCTTGCCTCTTCTTTATTGTAGAGAAAAGAAGGAAAAGAGAGGAAGAATGCACTCAAATTCCAGGGTTTCCTCTCATCCTAGCTGAACTTCCAGGCATGTGGGGAGGCAAGGGGATTTATTTTGTAACATACAGATAGGTTGGGATGGTCCACAACATTGGATCTATGTCACACTTGTAGGTGGGAGCCTTCAAGTTTTTGGAAAAATCCTGAGTGTGACCATTTCACACATGACCAAGGTGCTGGTACACCAGCCATGGCTGAACAGGTAAAATGGAGGTAGTGTCCCTAATTCTCAATGCCATATAGATCAAGAGACCTGGAAGTGACTTAAGTGTATAAGTAAAGAAACTTGGAGATATGGGTGGCCTGTGAACTCTCAGAAACCTACAGTTAGTGTGGAAAAGCCACTTTAAGATGGGAGTCAATGCCTGGACCATCCAATGCCCTTCGATGGGTGCATGGATAAACAAGCAGCAGTTCACCTTTTAGCCCCTAAAATTCAAACACGCTTTTCTGAATCTCTGCTCTTATGGCTTCACCAAGTTAACTCAATCTGTGTTTACCCACTCTGCAGTAACTGCAACTCACTCTCTCCACCTCTGAGTTTTATTAAAGCTACATTCATAGCAACATTCAATGAACTAGTAAGAATCAACTTCATCCCTCATTCCTACTTGCACAATATTTTACATAGCCATGATTGAACTGCTCAGGCTGCCACTTCTTCCCACATAATACAACTGATGCGGTTGACACTGACATTTTACCTGCTTTTCCAGCTGTCTGACAGTGATAACGCAGCAGCCTCGGATCAGAACATAGAACCACATATCCACTTACTGGTGCGTGGTTTAGGAGAAGAAAAATCACCTTACTTACCAAGACCCAAAGGTATTCTTTCCCATTAGAAAACTTATTAATTATTGCTACTAACTAGAAAGCATTGGGTTCTCAAAGGATCTTACTTAATGAGGCATTTGACTTTTAGCATACATACTTATTGCATCAACAAAATTAAGGTAATTTTTAAAGCATTAATTGTCTCTTAAAAACGTATTACCAGATAATCACACTGTAATCTATTCTCAATACTGTGTTGTCAAAGGTGCTCAAGTTCGATATGGTGACATATTTAATTAGAAACAGATTTTTGATGTTCTGAGAGGTTAGGTCAAAGACACAATAATTATTTTTCCCCAAATAAAAACTCTGTATAATTCCCACATTCTTTCTAAATTGAGAAAAATTACTCAGGAAAAAAATTTATAGTTTCTTTAAAATGAACTATCAGGATATTTTAAGGCTTAGCTATTACTGAATCAGTATAAAAACATTCAGTATATGGAATATTGGAGTGTCTTGACAGTACCAGAAAATGACTAAACTATTGGTATATTGCCAGTTGTCTAGACTAGGGGAAAACTTAATCCAAAATCTCAATAAATGTGGGGGTTTTTTCAAACTCATTTCTAAATAAATAATTTCCTTAAAATCAAATACCATAATTAAAAGTAAACAAAGTTTAATTTCTTGTAGTTTTCAAAATGTCAGTATCTGTAAAAACAATGTATTATAGCCACATTATACATTACATACAAACATGACAGGTATTGTTTTTAACTTGGCATAGACTTCCTTTTTCCTATATTACTCAGTATTTGTTCCTGGTTGCTAATTGAGAACAGGGGCAATCTTTACTTAAAAACCAAAGAATTTCTTACTGTAAAAAAGAAATTGTAACATCTAAATCACCTTCTCCTTCTCTTTGAGAGTTCAGAACTTGTAGAATGTCTTTAAGAGCTTAAAATAATCCAAAATGGAACCATTATGCAAGGAAAGACTGTGATTCCTCCTCACTCCACTCCCAAGGAAAGGAAGTTTCAGAACCCAGGGGTCTACAGCTCAACATGTGGCTGAAGCTATGCAGCTCTAGCCTCCAACACCCTAGTACTGCTGCTAAGCTCAGGACTCTCTGGGGCACTGGACTATGAAATATAGAGCTGGACACCTGGGATGTCACAGCTACTGTGCTATGGATCAACCTTAGTTGAGACTGAACAGTTTTCAGGTTTTTAAAATTTAATTTTACTTTACTAAAAAACATGTTTACATTCAATTTCACACAATACACAGATATACAGTTTTAGGAAGTCAATAGTGTTTCTCAACTCCATCAATACCACACCTGTCAGGCAACTAAATTTAAAAGGTTACGTGAAGAAAATCTTTTCCCTTTCTTTCCCTTCCTACCTGTCTCAAATCCCACTGAAGACGGCAGAGACCTCAGCTCAGCAGGTATTACCACACTGTCTCGAACTGTATGATGCTGACTCAGTTCAACAGTAGTTCTCCAGTTCTCTTTCCTCAAGTCGTCCACTGTCAAGGACACTTAAACTGCATCACTGTGATTTCTCACACGTAAGTTCTAAGAAACTCTGACTGTGGGGTTGGGGATAAGTGGGAGAGGGTAGCAGTGGCAGTGGGGCTTGCACATGTGGGCCTGGAGCTGCTCCCTGGGTATGAAGCCAGTCACTGCCCATCCCTGGAGAGCATGCCTGGGCCATTACTGCACCACAGGTGCACATCCAGTAACTGCACAGATTGGACCTTCCTGGAGACCACACCTGGACCTGCTGCCTCCCTGCCAGTGTGGACCCCATTGGTATCCACTAACGAGCCCCTACAATTAGGCCCTTACAGCCATGCCTCCCTGAACCCACACCCTGAAAGCCCTGACAACAGGACCCTCCTGGCTTACACTCACTAGGCTTCTGGCCAACCAGCCAAAACCACCAGGCACATGCAATCTACCCAAGGGGACTCCCCTCCTTCAAGACTGGGAGAGGTTCTAATTCATAGAAACAAGCACAGAAAGTCAAAGAAAATGTAATGAAGGAGAAATATGCTTGAAACAAAAGAACATGACTAAACTTCAGAAAATGAACTAAATGAAACCATTAATCAATCTACCAGATAAAGACTTCAAATTAATAATTATGAAGATGCTCACCAGACTTGAGAAGAGTGGAGAAATTCAGTGAGAACCTCTACAGATAAATAGAAAATACAAAACAGAACCAATCAGAAATGAAGATACAGCAAATGAAAAATACACTAGAGGCAATCAACAGCAGATTAGAGGATACAGAAGAACAGATCAGCAATTTGAAAGACAGAGTAATAGAAAATACTCGAGCAGAACAGCAGAAAGAAAAAATGAGAAAAATAAATGAGGATAAGTTAAAGGAGCATGGGAATAATATCAAACATCCAAACATTCACATTATAGGAGTCTCAGGGGGAGAAGAGGGAGAAAAGAATAGAAACCTCATTCGAAGAAATAATAACTGAAAACTTCCCTAGCCTAGAAAAGGAAATAGACTTCCAGGTCCAGGAATCAGAAAGAACCCCAAACAAGATAAACCAAAGGAGACCCATAACAAAACACATCACTATTTAAATGTCAAAGATCATACAAAAAGAGAGAATTTTAAAGGCAGCAAAAGAAAAGCAATGAGCTACCTACAAGGGAAACCCCATAAGGCCATGAGCTGATTCTCTAGTCAAAACTCTACAGAGCAGAAGGGAGAGGTATGATATATTCAAAGTGCTGAAAGAGTAAAAAACTCCAACAAGAATACTCAGCCTAACAAGGTTATCACTCAGAATGGAAGGGAAGATAAACAGCTTCACAGATAAACATAAGTTAAAAGAGTTCACCCCCACTAAACTGGCATTACAAGGAATGTCTAAATAAAAAGACCTTAACAAGAAGCAAGAAAAATGGCAAGTGAAAATTTCACTGGTAAAAGCAAACATATACCGGTAGTATTAGACCAGTAACTTAAAAGCTACTATGAAGATCAAGAGGACAAAAGTAGTAAAATCAATTACATCTAAAAATTAGTTAAAAAATCACAAAATAAAAAGGTGTAAAAGAAGGCACTATACATGAAATGTGAAGGAGAGGAGTAAAAAGTGTAATGTTGTTAGAAGGCATTCAAACTTAACTGGCCATCAACTTATCTTAGATTGCTATATATGTAGGAGGTCATATAAGAACTCCATGGTAAACACAAGCCAAAAACCTCTAATGGATACACAAAAAACAAAGAAAAGGAAATCCGAAGGTAACATTAAAGAAAGTCATAATTTATAAGGGAAGAACAAGAGAGGAACAAAGGATCAGAGAAGTACAACAAAAACAGCTGGGAAACATTTAACAAAATGTAATAACTATGTATCTATCAATTATTATCTTAAATGTAAATGGAGTAAATGCTCCAATCAAAAGACAATACCCCACTTATTTGCTACTTATAAGAGATTCCCTTTGGAACTAAACCCATACAAAGACTGAAACTGACAGGATGGAAAAAGATTTTCCATGCAAATAGGAATGAAAAATAAGCTGGAGTAGCAATATTTGTACAAGACAAAATAGACTTTTAAACAAAGAGTGTACCAAGAGACAAATGACATTATATTATGATTAAAGGCACAATCCAGCAAGAAGATTTAACAATTGTAAATGTATATGCATCCCACAGAGAAGCACCTAAATATATAAAGCAAACATTAACAGACATAAAGGGAGAGACTGAAAGTAATATAGTAATAGCAGGGAACATTTAACACTCTACTTATCTCAATAGATAGATCATCCAAACAGAAAATCAATAATGAAATAGTGGACTTTAATGACACATTAGGCCAAATGGAATTAACAGTTATATACACAACACGATATCCAAAAACAATAGAATACACATGATTTTCAAATACAAACGGAACTATCTCTAGAATAGATCACATTAGACCACAAAGCAAGTCTCAATAAATTTAAGAGGACTGATATCATATTAAGCATCTTTTACAACCACATTGGTATGAAAGTTGAAATGAATTATGAGGGAAAAAGAGAAAAAGCACAAACACATGGAGGCCAAAGAGCATGTTAGTAAACAACCAATGGGTCAACAAAGAAATCAAAGAAGAAATTTAAAAAATACTTGAATAGTGAAAACAGAAATAGAGTGGTTCAAAATTTGGGGGATGCAGGAAAAGCAGTCCTAAGAAGAAAGTTTGTAGCAATATAGGTCAACCTCAAGAAGGAAGAATTATCTCAAATAAACAATCTAACCCAATACCTAAAGGAACTAGAAGAAGAAGAGCAATACTGAAATTTAGTCAAAGAAAGGAAATAACAAAGATCAGAACAGAAGTAATGAAATACAAACTAAAAAAGCAGTAGAAAAGATTAATGAAACTAAGAGCTGCTTTTTCTAAACTATAAACAAAATTGATAAAATTTTACCTAGACCCTTCAAGAAAAAAAAGGGAAGACTCAAATAAATAAAACCAGAAATAAAAGAGAACTTACAATCAACACCACAGAAACACCAATGATTATTAAGAGAGTATTATGAAAAATTATATGCCAACAAAATGGACTTAGAAGAAGTGGATAAATTCTTACAAACACACAATCTTCTAAGACTGAACCAGGAAGAAATAGAAAATTTCAACAGGCCAGTTACTAGTAATGAAATTGAATCAGTAATTTGAAAATTCCCAACTAACAAAATTCCAGGACCAAAGGGCTTCACAGGTGAATTCTACCAAACATTTGGAGTTCACACCTCTCCTACATTATTCCAAAAGTTGCCAATTTCATTGTATGAAGCTGGGACTTCTCTGGTATCAAAACCAGACAAAGACACTACAAGAAATAAATTATAGACCAATATACTTGATGAACACAGATGCAAAAATCCTCAACAAAATATTAGCAAATCAAGTTAAAAAATATATTAAAAAATATATCAAGTAGGATTTATACCAGGGATACAAAGATGGTTCAACATCCACAAATCAATCAATGTGATCTACCACATTAACAAAAGGACATGTAAAAACCATATGATCAACCCCAATAGATACTGAAAAAGCACCTGACAAAGCTCAACATCCATTCATGATAAAACTCTCAACAAAATGGGTATAGAGGGTACATATTTCAATGTAATAAAGGCCATATATGACAAACCCACAGCTAACATCATACCCAATGGCAAAAAGCTGAAATATTTTCCTCTAAGATTAAGAACAAGACAAAGAATGCCCATTCTCACCACCTGTATTCTACATAGTCCTAGAAGTCCTAGCCTCAGCAGTCAGACAAGAAAAATAAATAAAAGACATCCAAATTGGTAAGGAAAAAGTAAAACTGTCACTATTTGCAGGTGAAATGATATTCTATATAGCAGACCCTAAAGACCCCAACAAAAAACTATTAGAATTAATAAAGTCAGTTAAGCCACAGGATACAAAATCAATGTACAGAAATTTGCTGCGTTTATGTATGCAAATAATGAAGTAGCAGAAAGATAAATTAAGAAAATAATCCCATTTACAATTGCATCAAAAAGAATAAAATACCTAGAAATAAATCTCACCAAGGAGGTGAGATACCTGTACACTGAAAAGTATAAAACACTGACTGAAGAAATTGAAGTCAACACAAATAAGTGGAAAGCTATTGCATGCTGATAAATAGGAAGATTAATATTGTTGAAGTGGCCATGCTGCCCAAAGCAATCTACAAAGTCAATGCAATCCCTATCAAAATACCAAATGCACTTTTCTATGAACTAAAGCAAATAATCCTAAAATTTGTATGGAAACACTAAAAACCACAATTAACCAAAGCAATCTTGAGATAGAAAAATAAAGCTAGAGGTACCTGCTCCCTGATTTCAAGTCATACTACAAAGCTACAAGAATCAAAACAGTATAGTACTGGCACAAGAACAGACACATAGACTTTGGAATAGAATAGAGAACCCAGAAATAAGCCCACACCTATAAGGTCAATTAACAGATGACAAGGAGGCAAGAATATACAATGGGCAACAGGTAGTCTCTTCAACAAATGGTGTAAGGAAAACTGGACAGCAGCATACAAAAGAATGAAACTGAATTACTCCCTAACACCATAAATAAACTTAAAATGGATTAAAGACCTAAATAAAAGACCGTAAACCATAAAACTCCTAAAAGGAAACACAGGTAGTGAACTCCTGAACATCAGCATTAAAAATTTTTTCTAGATACATTTCCCCAGGTGAGGAAAACAAAAGCAAAAATAAACAAATGGTACTACATCAAACTAAAAAGTTTCTGCAGAGTGAAGGACACCATCAACAAAAGAAAAAGGTAACCTACTATATGGGAGAATATATTTGTAAATAATATATCTGATAAGGTCTAATATCAAAAAAAAATAAAGAACTCATACTACTCAATACCAAAAAAAACAAATGATCTAATTTAAAAAATGAGCAGAGGAAGTGAATAGGCATTTTTTGAAAGAAGACATACACATGGCCAACAGACAAATAAAAAGATGTTCAGCACCAGTAGTCATCAGGAAGATGCAAATCAAAACCAAAGTGAGCTATCACCTTACACCAGTCAGAATGGATAGTATTAACAAGAAAAGAAAGAACAAGTGTCGGAGAGAATGGGAAGAAAAGGGAACCGACAAACACCACTGATGGGATTAACTGGTGCAGGTCTATGGAAAGCAGTATGGTGGTTCCTTAAAAAACTACGAATAGAATACCATTTGATCCAGCAATCCCACTCCTGGGAATCTACCCAAAGAAAACAAAATCATTAATTCAAAAAGATATATGCACCCCTGTGTTTATTGCAGCATTATATACGATACATAAGATATAGAAGCAACTAAAATGTCCATCAATAGTTGAATGGATAAATAATATGTGATACATATATACAATGAAATATTATTCAGTGATAAAAAGAATGAAATCTTGCCATTTCTGACAACATGGATAGACTTAAAGGATATTATGCTAAGCGAAATAGATCAGTCAGAGAAAGGTGAATACCATATGGCTTCACTTATTTGTAGAAACTGACAACTAAAACAAAGGAAACAAAATCAGACTCAAACACAGAGAAAGGACAGTTGGTTACCATGGGAGGTGTGGGAGACAGGTAAAATAGGTGAAGGGGATCAAGACGTACAAATTTCAAATAATAATTTATTAGTCACAGAGATGGAAATACAGCATAGGAAATAAAGCTCATAATATTTTAATGTCTGGATGATGACAAATGGTAACATTTATCATGGTGAGCATTTAAAACAGTATGTATCTAATAAATCACTAAGTTCTTCATCTGAAACTAATATAATATTGTACATAAATTGTATTTCAATAAAAAATAAAAAGAGGACATTCTCCCAGAATGAAATGAAAAGTTTGGAGTCATTGATAATATTAAAATAAACAGGATGTTATTTACACCAAGCTAGTACATGGGACAGAAGTATATGATAGTTATTTCTGAACTCTAACTCCACTTCATCATAAATATACCAGAAAAATAACTTGGAAGTAATTCATTGGAAATAGAAAAATGAAACAAGATTTTAAAAATATTTAAGTAAGAGGCAGAGCCAAGATGGCAGCGAGAGTAGGACAGTGGGAATCTCCTCCCAAAAACATATATACTTTTGAAAATACAACAAATACAACTATCCCTAAAAGAGAGACCAGAAGACACAGGACAACAGCCATACTACATCCACACCTGCGAGAACCCAGCACCTGGTGAAAGGGGTAAGATACAAGCCCCAGCCCGGTGGGACTCAAGCGCCCCTCACCCCAGCTCCCATGGGAGGAGAGGAGTAGGAACGGGGAGGGAGAGGGAGCCCAGGACTGCTAAACACCGGGCCCCAGCCATCCGCACCAGAGCACACACACAGTGTATGCGTGGGCTCTTGGATACTAGGGAAAGAGGACAGTAAGACCTGTGAGTGGGTCCCAAAGCCGGCGCCCCTGTGACAAAGAAAAGCGAGTGCTATTTGAAAGTCTTAAAAAGACAGGGACCCCACTACTCGATGGAAGCATCCCGGGTCACAGTCCAGGAGCTGGAAATTCCAGGTAACTCTGGGTGCACTAACCCCCTGGGCAACAGCTCTGAGACCCCTCACGGAGGTAAACAGCCAAACACCCCCCATCCATTACCCTCCCAGCCCCCACCATACCAGAGCACCAGGCTGAGGCTGGGCACACCCACAGCAAGGGAGCTTCCTCCATACCAGCCGGGCAAGATACAGAGACCCAGTCTACATGCAAATGCCCAACACAAGCCACTAGGGGTCGCAGTTGTCCCAGTAAAGAAAGGCCAGAAGCAAGTGGAAAAAGTTTTGGCTCTCCCAACTGAAAGAGGAGTCAATAGCATACCAGTGTACCTATCAACATGGAAAGGCAAACAAATTTGATCCAGACAAGACTGACCCAGACAGCTTCGACATCTTCTACATGTTCCCTGAGAAGGAACCTGGGGAGATAGATTTAACCAGTCTTCCTGAAAAAGAATTCAAAACAAAAGTCATAACCATGCTGATGGACTTGCAGAGATATATGCAAGAACTAAGGAGGGAGAATACAGAAATAAAACAATCTCTGGAAGGACTTCAAAGCACAATGGACAGGATGCAAGAGACCATTAATGGACTAGAAAACAGAGAACAGGAACGCAGAGAAGCTGATGCAAACAGAGATAAAAGGATCTCCAAGAATGAAAGAATATTATGAGAACTGTGTGACCAATCGAAATGGAACAATATCCGCATTATAGGGGTACCAGAAGAAGAAGAGAGAGAAAAAGGGATAGAAAGTGTCTTGAAGAAATAATTGCTGAAAACTTCCCCAAACTAGGGGAGGAAATGGCCTCTCAGACCACAGAGGTACACAGAACTCCCATGACAAGGGATCCAAGGAGGGCAACACCAAGACACATAATAATTAAAATGGCAAAGATCAAGAAGAGGGACAAAGTATTAAAGGCAGCCAGAGAGAGTAAAAAGGTCACCTACAAAGGAAAACCCATCAGGCTATCATCAGACTTCTCAACAGAAACCTTACAGGCTAGAAGAGAATGGCATGATATACTTAATGCAATGAAACAGAAGGGCCTCGAGCCAAGCATACTGTATCCAGCACGATTATCATTTAAATATGAAGGAGGGATTAAACAATTCCCAGACAAGCAAAAGTTGAGGGAATTTGCCTCCCACAAACCACCTCTACAGGGTATTTTAGAGGGACTGCTCTAGATGGGAGCACACCTAAAAAGAGCACAGAACAAAACACCCAACATATGAAGAATGGAAAAGGAGGAATAAGAAGGGAGAGAAATAAAGAATCAACAGACTGTGTTCATAATAGCTCAATAAGCAAGTTAAGTTAGACAGTAAGGTAGTAAACAAGCTAACCTTGAACGTTTGGTAACCACAAACTTAAAGCCTGCAATGGCAATAAGTACATACCTTTCAGTAATCACCCTAAATGTAAATGGAGTGAATGCACCAATCAAAAGACACAGAGTAACAGAATGGATAAAAAAGCAAAACCCATCCATATGCTGCTTACAAGAGACTCACCTCAAACCCAAAGACATGCACAGACTAAAAGTCAAGGGATGGAAAAAGAAATTTCATGCAAACAACAGAGAGAAAAAAGCAGCTGTTGCAATACTAGTATCAGACAAAACAGACTTCAAAATAAAGAAAGTAACAAAAGATAAAGGACATTACATAAAGATAAAGGGCTCAGTCCAACAACAGGATATAACCATTATAAATATATATGCACCCAATACAGGAGCACCAACATTTGTGAAACAAATACTAACAGAATTAAAGGAGGAAATAGAATGCAATGCATTCATTTTGGGAGACTTCAACACACCACTCACTCCAAAGGACAGATCCAACAGACAGAAAATAAGTAAGGACACAGAGGCACTGAACAACACACTAGAATAGATGGACCTAATAGACATTTACAGAACTCTACATCCAAAAGCAACAGGATACACATTCTTCTCAAGTGCACATGGAACATTCTCCAGAAAAAGAGCCTCAGTAAATTCCAAAAGATTGAAATCCTACAAACCAACTTTTCAGACCACAAAGGCATAAAACTAGAAATAAATTGTACAAAGAAAGCAAAAAGGCTCACAAACACATGGAGGCTTAACAACATGCTCCTAAATAATCAATGGATCAATGACCAAATTAAAATGGAGATCCAGCAATATATGGAAACAAATGACAACAACAACACAAAGCCCCAACTACTGTGGGATAAAGCAAAAGCAGTCTTAAGAGGAAAGTATAGAGCAATCCAGGCCTATTTAAAGAAGGAAGAACAATCCCAAATGAATGGTCTAATGTCACAATTATCGAAATTGGAAAAAGAAGAACAAATGAGTCCTAAGGGCAGCAGAAGGAGGGACATAATAAAGATCAGAGAAGAAATAAATATAATTGAGAAGACTAAAACAGTAGCAAAAATCAATGAAACCAAGAGCTGGTTCTTAGAGAAAATAAACGAAATAGATAAGCCTCTAGCCAGACTTATTAAGAGAAAAAGAGGGTCAACAAATCTCAACAGAATCAGAAATGAGAAAGGAAAAATCATGACAAACCCCACAGAAATACAAAGAATAATTAGAGAGTACTATGAAACCCTATATGCTTAAAAGCTGGGAAACCTAGGAGAAATGGACAACTTCCAAGAAAAATACATCCTTTCAAGACTGACCCAGAAAGAAACAGAAAATCTAAACAGACCAATTACCAGCAACGAAATTGAAGCGGTAATCAAAAAACTACCAAAGAACAAAACCGCTGGGCCAGATGGATTTACCTCGGAATTTTATCAGACATACAGAGAAGACATAATACCCATTCTCCTTAAAGTTTTTCAAAAACTAGAAGAGGAGGAAATACTCCCAAACTCATTCTATGAAGCCAACATCACCCTAATACCAAAACTAGGCAAAGACCGCACCAAAAAAGAAAACTACAGACCAATATCCCTGATGAACGTAGATGCAAAAATACTAAACAAAATATTAGCAAACTGAATTCAAAAATACATCAAAAGGATCATACACCATGACCAAGTGGGATTCATCCCAGGGATGCAACGTTGGTACAACATTCAAAAAATCCATCAACATCATCCACCACATCAACAAAAAGAAAGACAAAAACCACATGATCATCTCCATAGATGCTGAAAAAGCATTCGACAAAACTCAACATCCATTCATGATAAAAACTCCCAGCAAAATGGGTATAGAGGGCAAGTACCTCAACATAATAAAGGCCATATATGATAAACCCACAGCCATCATCATACTGAACAGCGACAAGCTGAAAGCATTTCCTCTGCGATCGGAAACAAGACAGGGATGCCCACTATCCCCACTGTTATTCAACATAGTACTGGAGGTCCTAGCCACAGCAATTAGACAAAACAAAGAAATACAAGGAATCCAGATTTGTAAAGTAGAAGTTAAACTGTCACTATTTGCAGATGACATGATATTGTACATAAAAAAACCTAAAGACTCCACTCTGAAACTACTAGAGCTAATATCAGAATTCAGCAAAGTTGCAGGATACAAAATTAACACACAGAAATCTGTGGCTTTCCTATACACTAACAATAAACTAATAGAAAGATATATCAGGAAGACAATTACATTCACAATAGCATCAGAAGGAATAAAATACCTAGCAATAAACCTAACCAAGGTAGTTAAAGACCTATACCCTGAAAACTATAAGACACTCTTAAGAGAAATTAAAGAGGTCACTAACAAATGGAAACTCATCCCATGCTCGTGGCTAGGAAGAATTAATATCGTCAAAATGGCCATCCTACCCATAGCAATATACAGATTCGATGCAATCCCTATCAAACTACCAACAGCATTCTTCAATGAACTGGAACAAATAGTTCAAAAATTCATATGGAAACACTAAAGACCCCGAATAGCTAAAGCAACTCTGAGAAGGAAGAATGAAGTTGGGGGGGATCTCACTCCCCAACTTCAAGCTCTACTACAAAGACACAATAATCAAGACAATTTGGTACTGGCACAAGAACAGAGCCACAGACCAATGGAACAGAATAGAGACTGCAAACATTAACCCAAACATATATGGTCAGCTAATATTAGATAAAGGGGCCATGGTCATACAATGGGGAAATGACAGTCTCTTCAACAGATGGTGCTGGCAAAACTGGACAGCTACATGTAAGAGAATGAAACTGGATCACTGTCTAACCACATACACAAAAGTAAATTCGAAATGGATCAAAGACCTGAATGTAAGTCATGAAACCATAAAACTATTAGAAAAAAACATAGGCAAAAATCTATTGGATGTGAAAATTAGTGACTTCTTCATGAATATATCTCCCCGGGCAAGGAAAACAAAAGCAAAAATGAACAAGCGGGACTATATCAAGCTAAAAAGCTTCTGTACAGCAAAGGGCACCATCAATAGAACAAAAAGTTACCCTACAGTAGGACAATATTTTCGTAAATGACAGATCCGATAAAGGCTTGACATCCAAAATATATAAAGAGCTCACACACATCAACAAACAAAAAGCAAATAATCCAATTAAAAAATGGGCAAAGGAGCTGAACAGACAGTTCTCCAAAGGAGAAATTCAGATGGCCAACAGGCACATGAAAAGATGCTCCACATCGCTAGTTATCAGAGAAATGCAAATTAAAACTACAATGAGGTATCACCTCACACCAGTAAGGATGGCCACCATCCAAAAGACAAACAACAACAAATGTTGGCAAGCTTGTGGAGAAAGGGGAACCCTCCTACACTGTTGGTAGGAATGTAAATTAGTTCAACCATTCTGGAAAGCAGTATGGAGGTTCCTCAAAGTGCTCAAAATAGACTTACCATTTGACCTAGGAATTCCACTTCCAGGAATTTACCCTAAGGAAGCAGCACTCCAGTTTGAAAAAGACAGAGGCACCCCTATGTTTATCGCAGCACTATTTACAGTAGCCAAGAAATGGAAGCAACCTGAGTGTCCATCAGTAGATGAATGGATAAAGAAGATGTGGTAGATATACACAATGGAATATTATTCAGCCATAAGAAGAAAACAAATCCTACCATTTGCAACAACATGGATAGAGCTAGAGGGTATTATGCTCAGTGAAATAAGCCAAGCAGAGAAAAACAAATATCAAATGATTTCACTCACCTGTGGAGTATAAGAACAAAAGAAAAATTGAAGGAACAAAACAGCAGCAGAATCACAGAACCCAAGAATGGACTAACAGTTACCAAAGGGAAAGAGACTGAGGAGAATGGGAGGGTAGAAAGGGATAAGGGCGGGAAGAAGAAAGGAGGTATTATGATTAGAATGTATAATGTGGGGGGTGGGGGAAAGGGGAGGGCTTTGCGACACAGAGAAGACAAGTAGTGATTCTACAACATCTTACTATGCTGATGGACAGTGACTGTAATGGGGTTTGTGGGGGGGACTTGGGGTAGGGGAGAGCCTAGTAAATATAATGTTCTTCAAAAAAATAAAAATTAATTAATTAATTTAAAAAGAAAATAAAACATAGGCAAAAGTCTCTTAGAAATAAACATGAGTGACCTCTTCTTGAACATATCTCCCCAGGCAAGGGAAACAAAAGCAAAAATGAACAAGTGGGACTATATCAAGCTGAAAAGCTTCTGTACGTCAAAGGACACCATCAATATAACAAAAAGATACCCTACGGTATGGGAGAATATATTCATAAATGACAGATCTAATAAAGGGTTGACATCCAAAATATATAAAGAACTATGTACCTCAACAAACAAAAAGCAAATAATTCACTTAAAAAATGGGCAGAGGAGCTGAACAGACAGTTCTGCAAAGAAGAAATTCAGATGGCCAACAGACACATGAAAAGATGCTCCACATTGCTAGTGATCAGAGAAATGCAAATTAAAACCACAATGAGATATCACCTCACACCAGTAAGGATGGCCACCATCCAAGAGACAAACAACAACAAATTTTGGTGAGGTTGTGGAGAAAGGGGAACCCTCCTACACTGCTTGTGGGAATGTAAATTAGTTCAACCATTGTGGAAAGCGGTGTGAAGTTTCCTCAAAATGCTTAAAATAGAAATACCATTTGACCCAGGAATTCCACTTCTAGGAATTTATGCCAAGAATGCAGCACTCCAGTTTGAAAAAGACAGATGCACCCCTATGTTTATCGCTGCACTATTTACAATAGCCAAGATATGGAAGCAACCTAAATGTCCGTCAGTAGATGAATGGATAAAGAAGATGTGGTACATATACACAATGGAATATTACTCAGCTATAAGAAAAAAACAGATCCTACCATTTGCAACAACATGGATGGAGCTAGAGGGTGTTATGCTCAGTGAAATAAGCCAGGTGGAGAAAGACAAGTACCAAATGATTTCACTCATATGTGGAGTATGAGAACAGAAGAAAACTGAAGGAACAAAACAGCAGCAGAATCACAGAAGCCAAGAATGGACTAACAGTTACCAAAGGGAAAGGAACTGGGGAGGACGGGTAGGAAGGGAGGAATAAGGGTGGGAAAAAAGAAAGGGGGCATTACGATTAACATGTATAGTGTGGGGGGGCACGGGGAGGGCTGTGCAACACAGAGAAGACAAGTAGTGATCTTACAGCATCTTACTATGCTGATGGACAGTGACTGTGAACAGGTATGTGGGGGGACTTGGTGAGAGGGCGAGCCTAGTGAACATAATGTCCTTCATGTAATTGTAGATTAATGATACCAAAATAAAATTTTAAAAAATATTTAAGTAAAACAATGTGAAAAAGTATACATATGTGGAATCAGAGCAAAGTTAAATCCCAATTTTACTGACTACTCAGAATGAGACTTGGACATATCATGAAAACTTTCTGGAGCTCATGTTCTTGATCAGTAAAATGTGAATGCAAGTGATGATCCTGAAAAGTTATTTTATTTAAATGAGATAATCAGCTCTTAAGAAATATATTAGTCTTATCTTTTTCCAGCTATACTATGCCTTAAAATAATCAGCTCACTATTTTTTTGCATTGTACAATGACATGGAGCTAGCATCAATAAAAAAGCAAAATAATATGGATGTCACATTTACAATAATATTTATTAATATATGTTTAACAATCATATAATAAATTTTAACAGCAAAGTTGAATCCAGAATTATCCAGTTCACCTGTCATATTTATCAACTAAAACCTTACCTCCAACCCTGGTCAAGACCCAAAGCATTGAAGTGAAGAGCTACAAATCTTATAAAATGTCATTAAAACCAAAATCCATGTAA